>NW_020884924.1:4975337-5272167 GCF_003945725.1 Corapipo altera
CCATCCAATGATGAATCGGTCCCAGCTGTTCTAACTAGGACAGGTACCAAATTACTTTAAAAGGCAGTATCAGTGAGTCAAGCTGAACCTTTATATGTGTGTGGATCAACTTGCTAGCAGAACTCTACAAGATGAAAACACTGAGCCATGGTGTAATTTTTTCCATTCATTATACCAACTTTATGTTAATGAAAACCCAATAACATTAGCAGATTTCCCCTTAGTTTATACCAATGTACGTTGAAGGAGAATCAGATCCCAAACACTCTTAGGAAAAGAATGAAAATCAAATCTATCTGTTTCCGCTATGGAGCTGTAATGAAGGCACCACGTACTGAATTTTCCATCTACATCTAACGTGCAATCTCTTCCGTCACCTGGCAGACTACTGCATTTATGGCCATATTGCAGAACCACTGTTTCACCAAAGTGATTTATGTGCCTGAAGGTGTGTAATGTGTTGCTTCAGAATGTGTTGTAGGGCAAACCTGTTCTTTCTTCACTGACACTACTCTTAAGATGTTCTGGGCAAAAAAAGAACAGCAATGCCAAAAAAAGCCCCACCCAACAACTTCTTAGAGACTTTAAAGAAGTTCAAAGCACTGCATATGCTTGGCACTGTCATGGTTGCACCTAGAGGTTATTTGATATAGTTGATAAAGACACTGCTCTTTTGTAAGTGCAAACCAGGGGGTTTGACATGTGGGTGCATATCCTCCTGTACAGTGGATGGGTGAACCTGCAGACAGGTTGTGGTTTTTGGCTATGGATAGAGAACAGTTTTTATTCCTCGTCACCTTTAAATTCTATGACTTTCACTGTCAGCTACTTAACAAGTAGGAGTATGACACTACGTTTGGAGTTACAAAGACTACTAGTATGTCACAAAAACCAGAAAATTTTCTATATGCAGGAAAACACAGTCCAGGAAGGTAAAATTAAGGGAGAGATTAAACTACACAGTAATACTACCATGTTCCAATTCTGTTATGTATTGCAAATATATCTGATGCCACAGTGAAAATTTGTGATGGCACAGTGGAAATAATTATCTTTAGTATAAGAATGAGATCTGAATATACAATCTGTACACCATAACTTTTGTCATGCTTACATTTAGTTATCATGAAAGTGATCAGAGGGCTGGAGCACCTCTCTTATGAGGACAGGTTGAGAGAGTTGGGACTGTACAGCCTGGAGAAGGGAAGCCTCTGGGCTTTCAATATAGAAGATTGGCTTTGTATATTGAAGAAAAACTTTTACCAAGGCCTCTAGTGACAGAACAAGAGGTAACAGCTTTAAGCTGAAAGACAGTAGGTTTTGATTCAACATAAGGAAGACATTTTTTATTATGAGAGTGGTGAGGCATTGACAGAGGTTGTCCAGAGACAACCCTACTGTGGATGCCCTATCAATGGAAGTGTACAAGGTCAGGTTGAATGGGGCTTTGAGCAACCTGATCTAGTAAAAAATGTTCCAGCCAAACCAGAGGTGGGTGGACTTAGATGATCTTTTAAAGGTTGTTCCCAAACCAGTCATGACTGTGATTTATGCCTAAAAAAGAATTTTCCATCTATATTGGTATTACCAAGACCTCTTCAACATCTTTATAAATGACTTGGATGCAGGACTGGAAGGGATACTAAGCAAGTTTGCAGACAACACAAAATTGGGAAGAGCTGTTGATTCCCTTGAAGGTATGGAGGACCTGCAGAGAGACCTCAACAAATTGGAGGACTGGGCAATCACCAACCATCTGAGGTTCAACATGGGAAAGTATCAGATTCTACAGCTGGGGTGGGGCAACCTTGGCTGTTTGTACAGACGGGGGAATGAGATTCTGGAAAACTGAGTGTCATGGTAAGGAACTTGGGATCCTGGTCTAGGGCAAGCTGAATATGAGTCAACAGTGCCCTGGCAGCCAGGAGGGCCAACCATGTCCTGGGGAGCACCAGGAAAAGCGTTGCCAGCGGGTCAAAGGAGGTGATTGTCCCACTCTGCTCTGCACTGGTGTAGCCTCACCTTGAATATTGTGTGCAGTTTTGGGGGCCACAATGTAAGAAAGATATTAAGCCATTAGAGAGTGTCCAAAGGAGTGCAATGAAGATGGTGAAGGACCTTGAGGGGAAACTGCTTGAGGAGCAGCTAAGGTCACTTGATCTGTTCAGCCTGGAGAAGAGGAGACTGAGGGGAGGCCTCATTATAGTCTACAACTTCCTCATGAGGAGAAGAAGAGGGGTAGGCACTGATACCTTCTCTGTGGTGATCAGTGATGGGACCCAGGGGAATGGACTGAAGTCGTGCCAGGGGAGGTTTAGGTTAGATATTAGAAAAAGGTTTTTCACCTAGAGAGTGGTTGGGCACTGGAACAGGCTCCCCAGGGAAATGGTCACAACACCAAGTCTGTCAGAGCTGAAGAAGCCTTTGGATGATTCTGTCAGGTACATGGTATGACTGTTAGAGATTGTCCTGTGCAGGGCTAAGGGTTCAACTCGATGATTTTTCTGGGTCCCTTCCAACACAGCATATTCTGTGATTCTGTGAATTGTAAAAAATTTCAGAATGCATGAAAAAGACTTTCTTCTGCAAATAGTATTGAATCTCATTATTTCTTTAGTGGTTTTGTTCCTGAATTGTGAAAATACAGGGGGGGAGGACTCTAATTTGACCCTTTTCCCCTTTCAAGGTAACAACCAAAATTGAGAGGAAAAGTCCTTGCCTCTTCAAATTAAAAGGGTTTTTTTCCTTGATATCTCTGGAAGGAAGTTTTACCTTCAGGATTGGAAGAAATGAGCTCATAGACAAATAATGAAGTGTTTGGATTGCTGGTTACTGTCACCTCAATACGTGAGTTTTAATCCACTGTGTGATGTATATTTGCTACAAAGCTTTGGGCAGCTGGTTGGAAAGCTGCTGAGTGGAAAAGGACCTGGAGGATGCTGTTAGACAGACATGAAAATACGAGCCAGCAGTGTGCCTAGGTAGCCAAGAAGGCCAATGGGATCCTAGCCTATGTAAGGAATTGTGTGGCTAGCAGGACTAGGGCAGTAATTATCCCCCTGTACTCAGCACTCATGAGACCATACCTCAAGTCCTGTGTCCAGTTCTGAGCCTGTTACTTGAAGAAAGACATTGAGGTGCTGGTTGGAGTGCAGAGTAGGTCAGCGAAGCTGGTAAAGGGTCTGAAACACAAGTCTTATGAGAAATGGCTGAGAGAGCTGGGGCTATTTAGCTGGAGAAATGGAGGCTGAGGGGAGACCATATTGCTCTCTACAACTACCTGAAAGGAGGCTGGAGCAAGGTGAGGGTCAGCCTCCTCTCTCAAGCAACCAGTGGTAGGATGAGAGGAAGCAGCCACAAGTTGTGCCGGGGTGGTTTAGAATGGATATTAGGTAAAATTTCTTTGCAGAAAGGGTGGTCAGGTGTTGGAACAGACTGCCCAGGGAAGTGGTGTTAAATACCCTGAAGGTATTTAAAAGACACGTAGATGTGGCACCTGGGGATATGGTTTAGTGGAGACCTTGGTAGTGCTGGTTTAATGGTTAGGTTCAATGATCTTAAAGGTCTTTTCCAAACTAAACAATTCCATTATTCTATTATTTAAGATAATCAAAATGCATTGAGAGAAAAGCAAGATCATATAGAGTATGTAACAAAATTCTACCCATATGGAGATTTTGAAAAAGTCCTGCAAACAGGATAGAGTTCTGTGGGTTTAGAGCCTCAGCATTTACTAGTTTAGCTCCCTTGTTTTGTAGAGTTTAAATTAGGCTGGGATCTAACACAGGAAGTGTCAAATATATGGGATTTCATTTGTTAGTAAATGTGATTTATTTACAAACAGTTCTTGTAAATCAAATTAAATTTCCATATTAAATTATTTGTTGGAACTCTACTAAATTTTTTCTTTTTCTCTTGCATAAGAATGCTAGAGACTGGAAGTACCAGAGTGAAATTAGGAAGTAGGTATATGACTGTGGGATTTTTTGTTAGAGTCTGAACTGAACAGTTTACGGTCAGAAGCTGCACAAAAAAAAAAAAAAAAAAGTCACAGATGTTTACTGCTCTCTACACAAGAGCTGGTGGTCTCTCTATGGCAATTTTGCTACCAAAACAAACTAACATATTTTGGGTTTGAGGCTGATAGTTCATCATATCCTCCAAAAAGGCCTGATCTTGCAGCCAAGTACATTGTTCCAATTTTCTTTCCATATTTTTACTTTTGTTGATATTCTTGTGCTAAGATGGTAGGTTTTCTTTGTGATACAAAACCTCACTTGTAAGTGATGCTTTAGAACCCATGGCTGACCCTATGGCAGCAGAGCTTCTTAGAACACCATGTGCAGTTTAATGAAAACAGAGGGAAAAAATTTAAAGTTAAATAAAAAAAACTGAAGTATATTTTGCTAGACTGCTCATATTCCTGGAAATGTGTTAAATTAATCTCTACAGATATACACAGGACTCCAAAATACTTCCAATGCCCAATCTGAACAGGTGTGTCACCTGGTTAGTGCTCTCTCTTGATGCTGAGACCACAAAAGCGTGGAAGCATTCTCTTTCTATAGACACAGAAAACTGCACGTCTTCTCAGGGCCCTCAAAGTTTAGCCACTTGTGCTCAAGTCTTGCTCTGATGCAGCGTAGCTATGTTGCTGTGCAGAAAAAACATCTGATAATAGGCTGGGAGATGCCTTTCACCTAACCCCTCTCTTACTCAGGGATTTTGGTTATGCTCAGCCCCTTACCCTTGATCCTTGCCTTGACTAATTTGCAGCTGTACCTTTGGCTGTCCATGGACTCTACTGATCTTGACCTGATCTGACTTATTGCCTTCCTGACTTGACCTCAGGCCTGTCACATCCCTATGGGCTGACTCCATGATCTGGATTCCCAGGGGACCCTGTTTAATGTCACTGATCAGAGCACCCCTGCTCTCTGTGTTTAGCATCCCACAGTACTGTGCTCCTTGTTGATGAGGACACTGCCTGTACCTGCCTTGCTATCATCCTCAGTCCCTGGCTGGCCCTGTAAAAAGCAGCCCACTCTTGCAGCTCCCTGAAGGGGATTGATGTGTGATTGTACCGGCTTACTGTTGATGCTCCATTTGTTAATGATCCCACATCCAGCCAGAAGGAAGATTTCTGGCCTACTATAGCTCTGGTTTGTTCTTTTTTCAAAATGTTTCCAAGAACAAGACACAGTAAATATAGATTTTGAACACATTTCTTCTTACACAGAGATTAAGACCTGGCTACTTGTATTAGACAAAGCTTATCCTATTCCTGATTAAATGTTCATAATAATAATTACTTGTTCACATTACAATGCCTCCTGCATCTCCCAGTTAAGAGTAATACTTTATTCTGCTAGGCAGCACACAAATAAAAGCAACCCAAGGGGAATAAATATACATCAGAAAGGACAGATAGGATACAGGGAAGTAAATAGACCTAACCATGGAATAAAATTTTCTGTGTAAAAAAAAATAAAAAAAACCAGGGGTTTTTTGAAAACAAAAACATTGCATTGTTGACAAAAAATAGATTCAATTTATTAATTAATGTATTTGTGTAGAAAAATTATTTGAGTGTTCCTAGCTGAAAACCTGCTGCTGAGCATTTTGGAAGGCATTTCTGTCACTACACTGGTTAGCTGCTTAGTCCTCTGAGGTTTTTGGCTCCCCAGTTGCTCAGCTTTTGGGCTGCCTGCCAAGGCAGGATGCTGTGTGATCCAGGGAGATACACAGCCCCTGGTAGCTGGGGAACTCAAGGTGGCAAACTAGCATTTACTGTTGTACAAGTGATCTATTTTAGCTACCTATGGTAAGTCTGTTACACAAGGCTTTAGGGGAAAGTGGTGGTAGAGGCAAAAAGATTAGGAAGTTTCAAGGATCCAGACTATCACAAGCTCCATCTTCCTCAAGCCAAAGAGAGCCAAAGAAAGAGAACAGAGGGATCTTTCCTGGTTGCTTTGTCTATCTGCCTCCCACCTGCAAATGGAGTTAGGGTTCTTGTGAGACAGGGGTGCATACCACCCTTTAGTGGGTATGATGCATGGCTATGGTGGTAAAAAAAAATCCCACCACTGCATAGTGGAAATGCCACTACCAGTCAGTGGAGCCGAGAACATTATGATATAGTTGTTCTTGGTGGTCTATGTGTTATTGTAGCCCTGCTGCTGTTTCTAAATCAGTGCTTTTTTATTTCTACCAGACTAAAAATGCTTGAGAATATGAATCGTTGCAAATGTAATGTAGTAAATAAAACTAGTTCAGCTTTTACTGAGATAACTACTCGTGTGGGATACCTAATGCTGATATTTTGAAAATCAACAGCTTACTCATCACTGTTCATGGAATATAGTAACTCAGGAGGCTACACTGTGCAGAACTGATGACACATTTGAATATATTTATAATGATTTATCTTGCTCACCTGTCCCATGAAGATGGAAGGCTTTATGAACAAGACAGAAATGAAACCACCTGTAAGGGAATGTATTAGAGATTCTGAATCTTTCCAGATCCCACTTGAAGATGCTGAATCCACAGAGAAAACTGCACAATGTATGCTGGACCTTACCTAAAGTTCTTGAGAAGTTACTAAGGACAAAACATGAGGAAAACCATGACTGCATCTTTCTCTCCCATTTAATCCATTGTGTGCAGTTTAGTTTTTAGGTACATAGGGGCACTGGGGGGGGGAAAGGGGGTTGTTGTTGGTTTTGTTTGGGTTTTTTTGATCTTATTATGAAAGGTTTGCCCTGTTTCATGGCTGATTTCCTTCTCATTATGCATGCAGCTGAAAGCTCAAAATCATCTGAAGTGAACTTTTGATGTAAATTGCAAAACTCCACTGAGTGCTATCCATTTACACAGACCAAACACTCTTCCAGTAACACTTACTGTTATTTGCTTTTCTGATGTGAGAGTACTGAAAATAATAGTAATATGAACAATCTTTATGTATTGCAGGTTCCATTTTGTTATAGTCCTAGTCATACAACAGTATCATGTTGCTGCAAAAAATATATCCAGAATGGGAGGAATTGTATCATAAAAATTACTTTTTTAAATTGTTTCTGTTCTCTACAATTTCTTTACAGGGCTGAGAAATTAACCGATTGTGAAACCACATATTCACAAAAATAGATGAGAGTTTGTCGCCTGATGATACAATAAATCTATCTGAGCCTTTACAGTTGTCAGTTAAAAATGTCCCAAGCATCTCAACCATGTGACCCAAAATGCTGAATTGGTGTCAATTCAAATTATTGAGTAAAATTAGTTCTTTTTTCTTTAGTTCAATGTATAGTATAGCTTTGTACCAGGCCAAGTACTGCCTATCATCCCATAAATTTCATAAATCTAGACTAAAAATAGAAAGTTGTCCTAAGCTGTATCATGTTCTCCTTATTTCAACTGAATTGCATTCATGTTTGATTTAGATCTAATGCCTAGTGTACTTCATCACTAATAATTCATGGTTAAAAACAAGGTAGAAAATTTCTAGTGACATTTTCCTCTGGATTTTTTGACTCCAAACTTAAAAGGCAAGGAAGGATTCACTTGAACTCAGATCTGAACCACTTTTGTCTTTGAAATACAGCAAGATCAGATTGATGTGGAAAATCAGAACCATTGCATTGTTTGCTTGCTTTCAAAAGTTTGACTGCTGGCAATGGCATTCTTTAAATGTGGTGATTGTGAGAATAGATTGCTGAAGACTGAAAAAGCTGAATTATATTGTATTGCACTGATTTGGGAGGATTAGTGAAAAAAGTATTAGACTGCTTTTTAATTTATTTTAGATGAAAACAAACAAGCCTTGGTATAAGAATAGAAGAAATATGCTTACTTGCTACAGTTGTTCTGAGAGCACCTCCAGAAAGTTAAATTCTTCAGAAAGGACAGAATTACCCTTCAAGGATATTTTAATGGATTGGAGCCTTCAGAGAACCAAACCTTACTATAGATCAGAGCTTCCTGGAAATTTAGTTTTCCCTCCAGTATAAAAATGGGATATAACAATAATACGATTTATTAGAATAATCAGTGGTGGGAACATTTTGAAGTGTTAGTCTGTCAGACTCCTGAAGTGACTTAATTTTGATGATACCTGAAGTACACTGACAGATAAGAATTACCTACAAAATTCGCTTGTGTTTACAACTTGCTTCTAAAATGGATTTTAGTGAGAAAGAGCATATGACAGATCATCTTGCAAAACAGCTGACTGCTTAGATTGCTGCTGTGCATAGATGATGTTCAGTTTCTTTCTTATTGTGAGCTGATTCAAGCCCAGTTTCCTCCAAGAACCATGACAAATGAGAAAGCCAAGTTTTAGACAGAAAGCACTATCTGATCCAGTTAACATGCAGATATTTTGCTCAGGGATCTTTCATGGAGGAGGAGGAGGAGGAAAGACAATTCTGAGGTTAAGCAGTGGTCACAACATCCTTTAGGGAAGGACCCTGAACTTTTTCAAGCTAACCTAAGCTTGAAATCCAAGGTCTCCCACTTACAAATGCCTTACTAGTACCTGGATCCTTGGTAAACATGAGCCGAAGCATAACTTGGTTCAACAACTTCACTTAAGGAACTGGTTCTACTTTCTGCTGCATAGGGAAGGGTGCTATCCATCCACAGGAGCCAGAAAGCAACCTCAAAATTCTTTCATTAAGACTGCCCTAATTATTTGACTGGAGTGGTCCTTATGAGATCTTTACTGGATTACCCAAGAAAATCCGGGCAACAACTTCCTACTTGATATACTTCATTTGAAACTAGCTTAGTCTCTTACAAATTAAATCTGTACAGAACGGAGCACTCTGTCTTTCAACATTTCTGCATAATCTAAATCCAAATCCTATCTGTTCAAGTAGAAAACTTCTTAAAGATCAGTGAGATGTGTTGCTGCTGTTTTGGGTTTTTTTCTCCAAACAACCTGAATGAATCTTCTACTATTTCTCTCACTTATTGACAATTTATGCCTATATCTCAAAAACTGGTTCTCTCATGACCGGTAACTGATCATAAAAATTGATATTCATTGGTATCCCTCTCCCTTTTGCAAGTTTTGCTCATTAGAAACTTCAAGCCTATTCTGTACCATAATTTTCATGCTTGAAAGCAATCCACAAAATCTTATTTGCAATTCAGTATATATAAAGGACTGACACTGCTGTTGCAATATCGATCAATTGATAATGCTTGTGCATTCTTTGGATAGTTGTGGTCTTTGGGGAAGGGCAGGCTGAGGAAATTGTTTTTGGTTTTAAAGTCATAGTGGAGACAGATTCTTTTTTTTCTTCCCCTTTTCTATTTATTTTTCCTGGTTTAAAGCCTTTTTTTAGCAAGTCTAATAGGACTTATCCAAATGGGTACCACACCAGAAATGGTCATGACTCTAGCTGCTTAAGGTGTCAATTACAAATTAACTTTTTTTATTAATAATTCTACATGCAGTTCATCACTGTCTGTCAGCCTATTTTAACTCTTTTAGGCTTAGCTTTTCCCAGCATACTTCTACTTGGGAACTGGCCTATTAAATCTGCAGTCTTAATATGTCTGTTTGGTGCCAGACTGTTTGAGAAATTTATTTTCTGTCTATCATCTGATAAATTGAGGCCATGTTGCTGAGAACACAGCTACGTTGGGCAGGGCAATGAAGGATGAAGGACTACCGCCTCCCTAAGATCTTCCTTTACGGTGAACTTACCACTGGCTGCTGCAAGAGAGGAGCCCCGAAGAGAAGATACAAGGACTCCCTGAAACAACGTCTCAGCCTCGGCCATGTTAATCAACATAACTGGTCTACTCTGACCTCCAATCGGGAGGCCTGGAGACATACCATCTATAATGCAGCTGCTTCCTTTGAGAACGCATGTAGGATCACTCTTGAGGAGAAAAGACAATGCAGAAGGAATCGTGCCTTGCAGAATACACCACCTAAGGAGTCTTTCTGCTGTGTCTTTTGCTATCGGACATGTCTATCTCATATTGGCCTCATAAACCACCAACGTGCCTGTAACAAATGTGGATAGAGCCTTCCTAAATCTTCGTTCACGAAGCCTAACCATGATGATGATCATCTGATAAATACTTTGTCGTGTCGAGTTTTACTTAGCTTGTGTTGTTTCCCATACGGATGAACACCCTCTGGCACCTGTCTTTTCTAATTTCCAAGGGACCTGAATCATAGAAAAACTTTGAGTCAGGTACTTAATGTCTGTTTGTACCAATGAGGATAAAGTACACAGATGGGAGCTGAGTCTGCAGGAGAGGTATGTTAGTGCTATGGCAGTCTTGTATATCTGGAAGTCAGATGGTCTCTTTTCTGTCTTGCTCTCTCCTTCGAATAAGTGTCCTTGTAGTGCTTTCTCTGTAAAATTAGTGGGAATACTTACCCACCCCTGGTAGGAGGTGAGCGTGGGAAGGGAAGAGTAGAGATACAAGGTCAAATAAGCTTTGCTACTGTTGTGGTAATATTTGGAAATCCCAGTCAAGCCTGCAACCTCATGCTGGGAGCATTATACAAACGCTCAGTAGAGAGAGTAAGAAGCTTAAACTCTAACTGGCTAAAACAAAAATGGAGACCGTAAAGAGACAGGTGATGTTGTTGTATTAGGAGGTGTTACTGGGTTGGAAAACATTATTTATCCATTAAGATTATTAGTAGATAATAATATAATGCAAGGGATGATTTTCTCCAAAATACTTTGGTTCAAGACCTACAAAATGAAAATTACTTTAACTTTTTTGAGGAAAAATCTATGCTTTCTCTCTTTTTCCAAGTAAAAATTGCTAAAGCTTTAATCACTGTTTCTTATCTGAATTACCAAATCACCCTATGAAAATACTTACAAGTTATTACTCAGTAGTTTGAACAGGCTGTTTCTTTGCCTGGTTTTTTGATAAGTTCTGTGATTTTGTTGTTGTAGTAATCATAGGCTGACTTAATTCAGATTTTACTATCTGCCAATATGTCCCATTTAATTATAAAATATACAATTAATGTCTAATGGGCTCAAGACTACATGAGCTTAGAGACATTGAAGCAAGAGATTTCTCTATTGGGAAGATATTATAATCTCAACATATGGTCTGAGCTTTGGATTTTGTGATACTGAAAACAGAATATCTCAAAGGTTAAAAAAGTGTGAATATTAAGATGTTTGAGGCTGATTTCAGATGATGTAATCAACATGCAAAAAACTGTATGTTTTGACACCTAATAGAAATAGGTCACCTAAATAAAGCACAACTAATAGCACAACTACAGGTGTCTCTCTCCCAATAGAACTTGTTGTTCATATTAGCAAAATCAGTAGAACTGCTAAGGAAAATACATCCTACTTTTACCAAGGCAAGAGTTCAGAAATCTCATCTATCAATTAGTGTCTACAGCGTTGAGCCATAATTTTGCTGCCTGGAGAACGTGCTTTGGATGCTGTAATAGACACGCTAGAAATATCACATGAAATCATCAAAGGTTTGTTGGTGTGTCTGATGTTGAAAGATAGAAGTTCCTCATTTTACTATGAGAACCTCAGCATTTTAAGATTTCCTGACCTGCTCGATTGTGTAATGCTCTTCAATATGCTATTGTCTTCCCATGCCACAGAAACAATTTGAGGAAGAAGGGTGTATTTGAGTGTCATCCCATTGCAGGGCAAGGCTTGGACGGGACAATCTTGCGGTCAGCAGATCTCAGAATGGGTCCAGTGTCCTAGAGCTAAGCCAAACTTGTAATTTCCTGGATAGACTAAGCTGACTCGGAGCCTGTGGCTTTGCAATGAGAGTAAAATCTCAGTGTGGGAAACTTGAAAGACTTAAGAGGTCTGAAATCACAAGTGGAACACAAATGAGTAGTTTCTATGAAACACCTTGGATAGTCTACAGTGCTAAAAATAAGGAGATTTGATATATATGGGGTTTTAATATTCTTAATAGAAATGGACAGACAGTTATATATTTTATAAATACTATAAGGAATATTTTCTTTTGTATTCATGAAACTGTAGGATCTTGCCTGATACTTCCTGTATCATAGTGACCCCATTAACATAATGTTTATGCACTAAAGGCTGTAAAAACAAACATACTGATTTGTTTTGTCTTATTTCAGTCAATGTAACTAATCTAAGTAAATACTTCTGAATTGAACTTGCAAGTTCAATCTATAGATAAGAATTGTGAGAATTGATGTACTATTCTTGGAACCAACTTTTGCTTTGTTGCATGATAAAAATGTGTCAAAATGAGAAATATAGAGAAGAAAAAGAAATTAGTATATGTCTCTGATTTATTTGTCCGTACAATGATTACTGGTGATGATTACAGCCAAGCAAATACGTAGCTGCGAGAGTCTGTAGTTTACATTCTTCTATTTTTCTCCCATCAGAAATTGTATCTTTAAAATAATCATGTGATTAAATTCTATTTCTGTTTTAGGCTATACTGATGAACTTGATATTCACTGATAGCAACATGCTCCTGCACACTTGTTGTCTTCAAGGACCCTGTGAGGTGTATCTGTAGGGTGTCTGTCTATGTCACTGAACATGGCTTAATCACAGGACACTTCAGTGTTTGGGGGTCTTCCTATTTCTATGAAAGCAATCACAAGATGCCTGCTAAATGTTTAACCTACCAGCAGAGATTCACCAGTAGAGCTATTATCTCTATTAATATTTCAATCCACTCCTGAAATCAGGAATGTCTTTAAAAAAAATAAAAGTCTTAATTACCTTTGAAAGAGAAGAAAAAATACTGCCAGACAAACCTGCCAGCATTCACAGATTCATAAAAGTGAGGAAGACTTTAAGGTTCTGGACTGAAAGACTCATAGAACTCTACTAACTTTACTAAAAACGAATAAAAAAAATCCGAACAACAAACCAACCAACCAACTCACTAAACAACAAAAAAACAACCAAACAAAAAAAATCCCCTCCTCCCTGTCCCCCGACAACAGTATGAAGAAGTAGAGAAAAAAAATTAAAAAATATGTATGATCACACTGACAGTGGTATCTAGCTTAGCTAATTTGGTTTTCATTTATCTTTGAGGCTATCTTTTTCAGCAAGTACTACATGGCTAGTTGTTTTGCAAGGGCTCATGCATGTTGGCAACACTAAAGCACAATTCAGCTGTTTTCTGGGCCTGTTTTTTGATTGTACTGTGTCTTATGATATCCACAAGAAAAAACTGGGATAAGGCCACAAGACTTGTATTTACAAGACTGAAACTGCATATAAAATGGAGTCCCTTGGCAGTCTAATCCAATCACTGAAAACAGACACACACTTACAGGAGAATCACTTGTTCCACTGGAGTTAAATATTTGTTTTCTATTTGTAGTATTCATGACCTTTCCATTTAAACTTTTAGCCTTTGCTTGGCTGTGGAGGTATGCTGCCCCTCCTGTCATTCCCAGATCTGATGAATGTATACCAGTTTCATAAAGCTGGTATAACATATTCTGGAGACAATTTTTTTATATTTTCCAATAGTCTTCCTGTTAGTTCCTGCAATCATTTATGCTTGAACAGAACATTTGTACCGTTACTGTTTTAAGGCTGACTTTGAGTATCTTTTTCCCACTCTAAAGAGTTTGAGAAGAGCTCTCCTACTGAGAAAAGGAAGAAAAAAGGTGGTGTTCATACCACCTTGTCTATTGAAATGTATCCATTGCTTCTGGGAATAGGGTCTTTAATTCTCCTAGGTTTTTTAACTGTTGATCTGTGGTGGTGGTTTGCATGCAGCAAAATGAAGGTAGAAAAATATTAATAATTTATCATAAATCGAACTCCTTTAGGAGCATCTGAATTCACAATGAGTATACAAAGCTGAGGTGAGATAGTTTAGCTTTGATAACAAAAGTCCATTTTTAAATGCTAGTTAACCCCCCAAATGTATGCTTTTTAAAAAAATTAAAATCTCCAATCATTTCACTTTGAAGTTCCATTTTCTATTAAAGAAGAAAAATAAAAGAAACTATGAAGCGTCTTACATTTGTCCGGAAGGGACCAAACAGCTGATTAAAAGAATGAACTCTAAGCGTAAAAGGAAAATTTAATGACATCTCATGAACAATTAAAAAGACCATTTGCATTCTTCTAAGTCTATTAAAAAAAAAAAAAAACGGTTTGACTATAATCACACGCTGTGAGGGGATAGAAAAGGGAACATTAAATGCTTTTCATGATTCCTCCTGAACCCTCGGATGGCACAACAGGATTCTTATTAGCATGCACATTGCTGTGACCTGGTTTACTACAGCTTTGCATTTAGGCAGGTGTTTTAAAAAAGGTGTACAAATCTGTATTTTCTTTTTTTCTGCCTCAGAACTCTGATTCAAGTTGTGCAGTTTGTATGTCTGTTCTTTCCATAGGGATTTTCTGGCCCCTTGAATGCAGCAGATGATTTTAGATCTTGCTCAAATTTGGAAGCCTTTTGAAAGCTAGCGGAAAAGTGAGTTATCGGTCTCCAAGGAAAATTCATTCCTTTTTTAGTGGGTTAATATATATTCTGAATGTGCTGGGCATTTGGTGTGTCCCTCAAACCCAAAAATTTATCAAGCATTGGATGATGTTTTGTTGTAGCCCCAGTAACATCTGTTGCACAGTTGAGAATTCCATAATAATTTTCCTCTTTGACTGTTTTGATCTGTAACAACTGTTTTGTCTGATGTAAAAAGGGCTTGGAGGGGAAGTAACAAGTCATGCAACTGATGTTATAGCTGTAGAGGCCAATATTCAACTGGGACCATCTACGAGTATTTAAACAAGATAAAATTCCTATTATTTCTACAGTAATCTCCTAAGTGCCTTTAAGTCTAATCTTTCTGACCTAAAACTGGTGGAAGTATATAAGGGAGCTCAGAGCCTTGGGAAGTTCTGGGAATCTTGTTTTTCCCTGCGTACTCGCTCTCACACAGTTCACTGAGCATCTTTCAGTGGCTCTTTTTGGGAACAATCTGTTTTGCAGAGTCAGACCTTCCCTGTGAGACCACAGCCCTTCACTTTTTAGTCACTTACCAAATAAGATAACAGAATCAGCTACAGGAAAGATTACAGAAAGACCATGTTATGACAACGCGTAGGTTGTTTTCTCTGATCAGATATGATTCAGATTCAGGGTGACTTGGGGATAAACTTATCCCTCTTCACTACCTCCGGAAAAATTTCTATATATTTTATGGTGAAACGTTTCTTTTTTGTTCTTTTTTCTTCCTTTTTGTGTGTTCTTTTTTCCTTTAAATAGAAAAATAATTGTTCAAGCTGACAAGCAACATGTAATTCTTATGCAAGCATGCAGAGAAGGCACAAGAGTAGCCTTCAAGGGATTAGAAATGTCGAACTGCAACTCTAAATGGTGCTGATCTAATTGACGCTTTACTTAGCAGGGGAGGAGAAAACTCTAGCAAATAGTTAGTGGATATTTTGCTTTCAGAAAGAACACTGTCACAGACATCTTTCTACAAATGCCACATTAGTTGCTAACAAGTTGTTCTGGGAGACCCTTCTTGCTGATTTATGTACTGCCACTCAATTCTTCTCCAGTCACCGTTGTCACCAAAAGATTCAGGAGAAAAAAAAACTTCAGAGTAATTTAGATAGGAGGTAAGATAAGGGAAGGTTTTAATGAAGCCTCTTAGACTCTGGGAAATACAAACCCAGGGTGCGCACCCCCTGACCAAAGCATTATAATTTTATAACGATGTCCAGCCAATCCCCATTTGTCCATCCCCTGGCCTTTGCCCCATTCTGCCCCGGGCCTGCTCCTCAGGAATTGAGTCTGGGGGCGTTTTGGGACCCTCTCTTCCTCATCTTCTTCTTCTTCACAGCACATAAAGTCCTTGGAGACTGCCCGAAGTTCTGGGCTTGAAGGTTGCTTTGACTGGGTGATACCTGGTTGGCCAGGCCAGGGTGCAAATGTTCTTAAACAGAATGAAGGCCTACCTTGAAAAAAGACTAAATATTCCACTGGAATTTAGGGGAATTGATATGGAATTGGGGTAATAGGGTTGGGTATATGTGTAACTACCATGCTAAAGGGTAAGGGATAGAGTACAGCTACTTCTAAAATTTACATTCACTACATAACTACTTCTAAAACCTATAAAAATTAAAAAAAATAAAATTAAAAAATCAAAAACTCCAAGGTAACACTGTGAACATCTGGATTTCCTTTAATTTGTTATGAAAGATTACCTTGAACATGGACAAGAGAGCCAGTTAAGGAGCTCACTTCTAGATCCAGGGAGCATAGGAAACTAATTTCATGTGTTGCATATGAAACAATGGAAAAATAGGTTATTTACTACCTCAGTTTTAGAATTGCTAATAGATGACTGTTATGTGTGGAGTGGGGAGGGCACATTGCTTTTAGTCCACATCACAATTTAAGTGGATTTAAAGCAAGGCATTAAACTGGGAGTCAGGGGACCTATGGTCAGTTCCTATCTCTCTTGCAGAATTTTTTTGATTTTAAGCAAATCATTTTTCTGCCTAACTGTGGTGGTCTGAGGTAAAATGGATGCTTGAGAGGGAGGTGGATAACATATAGGGAGTGGGAGCTGGTGAACAGACAGACAAGTTCTCTTTTCATAATCGTGTAGTTTTGTTTCTTTTACTTGTGGGGAACATAGAAGTTGAAAGTTTCGTATTGAGAGAGCTGACACCAGCTGCAGCACTGGGTAAGAATAACTGCCATGTGCATGTAGATGCTTTCTTAGAAGGCTGTTCACTGTGAATAGCTTCTGAGACATTTCAGGACATTTCAGAACAGTAGGAAAAATTTGTATCTGGTTCCAGGGCAGGGAAAGATGGTCCAGTATTGTTAGTGGTGACACTGTAAAACTAGGTAAACCATTGCGTCATTGTACCTCTAATGCTCTTGAATATATTCACCTCCATAACTTCGTGAAGCAAGTAAGCTTTTTTTCCCCTCCCCCTATATTGCATGTGCATTTAAATTTATGCTTCTGGTTACTTTGTTGTATTTCTTGAAGCAGGATTTCTTCTGCTATGTGGATGTCACCTTTTACAAGTGACAAGAAGATTAAGTAAAATGCTGTACAGGTAATTATTACAAGGCTATTGGCATCCTGTAACACAGTGTAAATGACACAACTAATTTTGCTGTTGAGACATAATGTATGTGGCAAGTTTTACCTGTAGCTGTACTTTGTAGAGGTTCTACTGTCTCCAGAGGCATGCACTGCCTATCACTTTGACCATGAGACAGCCATAAACTCAGCATAGCCCCTCTACACGATGTCTTTAGAATGTGAGGAGCTTCTCTGTGACATTCATTTCAGCTTGCAATTAATTGTGTCACTTCTTGAAGAGCTTGTCTCATTGCATAGATTATTTTTTTTTAATTCATATTGGATAGTTTTTGTCTGATCCTTTCCTGTGAAGTTTCTCTGCTAAGAAGAACAATGAAATAATATATCTCATGGTCTGGAGAGAAATTTTTTACATTTTTTATGTACTTATCCCTGTGAGATTGATCAGATTCTGGTTATGTGCATGTTCAGGGACTCCATCCTCATATGCCCTTGACTTTCTCAGAAGTGATATGCAATCATTCTGATTTGAAATACAAAACAACACCAACAAAGCATAATAACAGGATGAAAAGCTCCACTGTGAGTGCTTTGCTTTCCCTGTTCTGTTCTTCCACACACAAACTCTTTCAGAGTAATTAACTGTCATAGGGTCAAAGCAGCTAATGAAGCTTTCTTCACCAGCCTTGTCCCATTGACTTGCTACTCAGGAACCTATGTGTAGTGTCAAGGATGAGCTGAATTATGGAGAACTCTGTGCATCCTTTATGCAAAGATGAATCTCTTAAATTTGTTTGTTTACATTAATAGCATCTGGAGTCAAGGAATTGTGCAGATGGTTTTTAATACCCTAAAGGGTTTTTTTAAATTTTGAAAAAGCAATTTATTTATTTTAAAATGCAAGTAGATTACCCATCTGAAATAACAGATATTTTAGGGGTTTGTTTTTTCTCTTTCCTTTGAATTGCATGGAAAAAAGAACTGTTTCTCTTCTAGACCAGACAGCATCAACTTGGATGTTCAAAAGGGATCACTTCGTACATGGGATAGCCATTTATATCTGTGCAAACTGTTTTTTAAAATGTTGCTGTTGTAATTGTCCAGTTTTTCATACCTGCCAGAAGGACTGCAACAAGAGAAAGAAGTCAAATGTGCAGTTGCTTTCAGTTAAATCTAGACTTGCCTTTGAGAGGAGGACCTAGGTTTGCTGGGGATGGTGTTTCCGGAGGACTGGGATAGTTCTTGTTTCCACATCAACTCACTAGAGAAGATTATATTTCTACATTCAAAGCTGGCAATGCTAGAGGCTAAGGCTGCTAAAGACTTCTTGTTGTGTGCTATTTTGTTAGCCTAATTGAGGAAAATTTGTCATATTTCTCTTAATAACCATGACCATATTTTGGTATTCAATTAGACTAGGTAGGATAAATAATATCAGGGTCATGCTCAGTAACTGCTGTTTTGTTCCAAGGAGACTCTTAGATAGGATCCTGATGGATCTTCTCCTGTCGCATCTCCTGGCCAATGCCTATATGGTGCTGTTAGAAGGGGTAATGAAGAGAGATTGTTGTGTTGTCTGCATTACACCACTTTGTGATTTACCTAGTGCATAATGGAGCTGAGAGCTTGGATGAAGGCCATCTGCTGAAATTAAAGCTGATTGATGCTATGTTTATGAACTGGGAGAAGACACTGCAGAGGTGTTTATATCCATACACATAGTTTGAAGATATATGCTCTATTTTCTTTTGTTCAAGCTAATAATCTGTTCCCTGGAGGCCAAAGCAATTAATACTTACCATGTCACTTTCTCATAAGTAGAAGTCTGCGGTCCTTTGTATCAGAGGTGGAGGTCACCACCAAGATCAAAGACACCTCCTTTTAAGAAGGTGAATAGTATTTACCTAGATCTCTTGTACAACTTTTAACAAGGTAGTATAACTACATAAGTTGTGCCTAAAGTCCTACTTGAAATTACTTCTTTCCTCTCTGGTGATTTTGCTTAGAAGAAAAACAGCCTACTGCATCTACCAGACAACTGTGTTGTTCCTTTCTCTCACACGGTACAGCTATATTGCTATGTCTCTTATCCTGTTTTCAGCTCTGTCTCCATGACACTGTACACATGTGCTATTGGTCTTGGTTATTACGTGTGGCTCTCTCCCTCTTTTTTCTCTATTTCCAGCCTTTCAAAAGTAAGCAGCAGAGTTCCTATTAGACCTACAAACCCACACTATCCTGTGGAGGTTTAAAAGGGGGTCCTCTTTCTCCTTATTATAACTGACATTTTTTAAAACATCCATTACTTCTCTTAGTGATATCAGCTCCAAGTCAGGTTTCAAAAAAAAGCCTCCAAAACAAACCAAAGTTGTGTCTTAACCTCATAAAGGGAAGACGAGTTATTTTCACTTAGACAGGAGACCAAAATTATAACAGTATGTAAGAATTACAATGAATTTTGAAAGTAGCTTTTAATGCTTCTCTCGATCCTTTCATAACTGGATTAGTAAAGTTCTAACAATATTTTTTATTATACTTGTTTTATATGTAATTATAGCATTATGCCATCCCAGGGTATTTTCCTAGAAGAAAATAACTTATTTTATTAAATCTGGAAAATTGAACTGTTTTAAGTTGTTGAAATAATTGAAGAACTTAAAGTTAATTGATATTCCATGAATAAAAGACATAAGGGTTAAACATATAGCAATTTAGTTAAATGGAATTAAAATCACAATATGCAATTCATTTCTTTGTCATTCTTTTCTGTGTTGTGAATGTCCATTTTTTCCTAGATTAAGGTGAAAGACAGCAAGCAACAGAGAAAGGAAGAACAAAACCCTGTGTTGAAATCTGAGACATCATACTTGACTTTCATGAATTTCTTCATCATAATTTTTTTAAAAGAATTATGTAGCTCTGGATGGGGAAGAATTTTACCTTTAAATTGCATCTAAATTACTCCATAAAATGTATAAGTGACAAATGGGTACATGAGAACTGAGACCAAGGAAAACAACAGGTAGCATACTGAAATTCCTGTACCTCGAAAAAAGTAAGTAAAAGCAATTCTTGGATGATTCAAGTCATCCAGTCTTGGACCTTTTGTCATTTTACTATGTGGGCTTTATGTTTGTCCAACCTTCAACGAAGAGCTCCTGGGACGGGAATTAGCTAGAAGAAAAAGGAATTTAAGGACAGATAGTTGGTTTTATGGGAAAACCAACTGGGGGAGTGGGGAAAGGAGTGACAGCTGAGAGCTTGTAAAAGCACCAGAGCTATTCAGCTATTGAAAGCACCAGAGAGGACCCAGAAAACATGCACCAAGGGGGTTTCTGCTGCCTCAGTGCTGCTTGTGTGACTGAACTATACCTTCGACTTCAGAGCAAGCTGGCAGTGGTAGTCTTTGTGCTCATGTTCACTCACAGGACAGGTTTACTTCTCTTGGTGTCTTGTATCTCTGACAACCAGTCATTCAGACAGGGATACCAGTTACTATGTGTCACAGTTTCTGTGAAAGATCATACATCTGAAGTTTATATTGATGTGACAGGACTCATTCAGGGACAGAGTCAATGACTTTCAATTACCTTGCTCTAGAAGCAGAGTTAATATTTTAAAAAAGCCCACACCTCACAACAAAAGCCAGAACCAAAATTAACGAAACAAAAAATACTTCACTACTTGCATTTTTTAATAGTCAGTCTACTAAATCTCCTGCAATAGTACAGTTTGTTTCCTTTTCAGATATATCATGATAGATGCAGAGTCTAATCTGACTCACAAAAATAACACTCATTTCCATATGTACTTTTCTACGGAAGTGGGATGAGAGTCTGTCTGAATGTTTGTTCTGAAAAAGAAAATACTTTTTTTAACATGGAAAAAGTACCATCAAACAGGTAAGTATTTTTGGATCATAAAGGCAATGACAGCAAAGCTAGAAGGACAAAGAAACATAATAAGCAACCCGAACTAGAAATCTGAGCTACAGCTGTCAAAGCAAATAGCAAGAAAATGAAACTGTCTGATTGAGTTTAGCCGTCTACACCTCAAATAATTTCTTGTCAACCTTTTCTCCATAAGTTGTGGTAAAAGCTAACTTAAATCATCCCTGCTGTCATCAATCCCGTTTTCAACACTGCAATTGAAAAGATGTACTACCAGTGATCAATTAGAAGACGCTACTCCTTTTATAATGCCATGGCCCATGAAACAATAGTGCCATATGAAGAATAACTTGTCCTTCTTAGTGTCCTTGATAGCAAAGACAACCCATAAGAGGAACAAAATAATGAGTAATGTTCTGTATGTGTCTAATTTTATTTTTTGAGAACTAAATTAACGTAGCCCTGAAAATCTAAAGTTGAAAGTGAGTGTATGCCTTTCCCTGAGACTCACCTAAGTGTATGTAACTAACTATAAAAGCTGTTTCAACCTTTTCTTAGTTAGCTGAAGAGCAACTTCTAATTAGTAACTTATCTAGTGAATTAAAGTGAATCCTTACAGTATACATTGTAGAAAATGCAGGAGAGGGGAAAAAATAAGAGTAGGGGTTGCTTCCAGGCATAATCTGTGGATTTAGCAAATAAGTGTTGCTTTTTATTCAGAATATAAGTGTTGCTTTTCAGGGCACCCAGTGTAAAAAGGCCCAGATCCCTCACTGAAGACTCTTAGTATGATGCAACACACATTGCCCAACTCAACTTTCATGAGAATGCATCCTGGGGGCTGGTATGAATTGCATCAATTGTGGGTATGATTCATGTTTCTTGTTAACTAAATGCTTCAACTGTTGCTAGTTGAAGTGGCCATGTTTCACTCAGCAGGTTTATGTATCAGGCTCTAGAAAACTTTAACTGATCTCGGTCGTGCATCCACATTCACAGATGTGATGGTGGCAAGACTATTGCAGATGGCACAGTGGTAAACTCTGCAACTGCCCACGAAAAAAAAGCAAACCTTTAACTGTAACTATTAGGTTTGAAGGTTTTTTTCGTGCTGTCTTAACAGTTCGATTGTTGGGCTTTTGGTTTGTCTTTGACAGTAATATTAGCATAACTCATCATATCCATGATGAGCTGTCACAGCTACTTCAGCGAAAAGCTTTAATATATACATGCTTTTCAGAAGCAAATTTTGCATACTTATCAAGGTGTTCATTTGTTCCTGTCATAGTTTGCTTAGGTGCTGCTGAGTTTTAGTTTGCTGAAACACTCTGCTTAGTAGACTCAGAAAACTAATTTTTTCATGTACTGTCTCTACTGAGCTCCATTCCCTACCTCTTGCTGGGGGATATTCTAGCCTCATCCTGTGAGGCCTCAGGCCTAGACCTCAAAATGGAACAGAATTTCCTATGCAGGTGGAAGAAGTAGAGTAAAGCAGCACTGTGATTTGGCATGGTTTTCTACACAATTTATGTTTGTAGAGTTTGCTTTTACTGCAAGCTTTCTATAGTGATGCTATCAAAATTACTGTTCAAATGCTTCTGCCAGCATATGTTCCTGGCATTTCCATACATATTTTAGACTACTGTAGCGTTACCATGCTTGGTTTTAATGAAAACACTTTGATCAGCAATAAATCACGTAAGGAGATCACTGGAAGTAAGAAGGTGGGTTTTCTTCTCTTTCAGATGAAAAAGAGAGAAAAGAAATAAGGATAGTCACTGATAAAAAACAGATGAGGCCTTGTAGCCTAGACTACAATAGTGGTAAGAAAGTGTAGGTAAGTGTATAAGGTGCTAAACTGGAGGAGGAATTTTTTTCAAAGGACTCTTTAAAACAAAATGCTGAGCCAAAAGATGGTCAGAAAGAAAGTAATTATTGCAGAAGAGAGGTCTAGGATCAACCCAAATGACCTGGATCCACCTTGAGAAGCCTTACTTTTTGCTGAGAAAACTGAAGATAGGTTTCTAGACACAAAATGAATTAAGGGGAATTCTTCCTCTTAAATAAATCTGTCTCCTACCTTTCTCCATGAATGTCTGACGAAGGCGAGCTAATTTTAAACAATAAGAGAGTTTACCTAGTCATCTGTGATATCTAGCATTATCTTTAGGAAGAAACTGACTTTGTTCAGAAACTGTGTGTTACCTCTCTGTGTCCCCGTATGAATCTTTTCTCTTGGATATCTAGAATAGTTGAAATCAAAGAGCTTATATTTGCAGAGGGGGAAAGGACTGTGGTAATGTGCAAGGGAGAGTTTTAGGAAACAGGACTGGACATTGGGGAAAGCAACTGGCAGGAAATTTCATGGACTTGGGAGCAGGTACTCTAAGGAGCTTACATGAGCAACCCATATTCAAAAAAGACTCCAGATTAAAAGGTAGTGCTTATGTTTTGCTTAAATTGTAGGCTTAAACACCATTGGCTCCTTCAAAGGTATCACCTGGATACCCTTTGCCTCCAGCAAGGATCTGAGGGCTGGCAGGGAAGATACATGGCCAAATCACAGTCAAATTCAGTGGGACAGCTTGGGTAAGCTGGGAAAGTAGAGTGGAAGAAAGAAGCTCACTGGAATTCATAGAGGTAGGAAGCACAGTGTGAGGGAGACATTAGGCTCAACGGGTTTGGGAAGGATGTGGCTCTGGAAAAGGCTATGTGGAAAGACCTGAGAAATGAAGCTTGAAGAGGAATGGGAAGGAAAAAGCTAAATCTCTGGCTGTCACTCACCCTATAAAACTAGGGAGAAAACCACAGTTGCGTATTTGACAAAATGGGTCTGATCTGGAAAAGAGAGGCAAGATGATAAAACTTTGTCTATTCCTCCAGAGATTGCTCCAGCTGTGGACACTAAACTTCTCAAAGGGTTGTTCCATTTACTCAAATGACAGAGGTATGTGTGGCGGGTTGAAGGGTTTCCACCCTGCATTCTGAAGTATGTACAGATGGGTAAGGGAACACAAGGTGCAGTTTCTGGTCTTTGACGTTTAGCTTGCTTTTTAAATTTGTGGATACTTTACCAAAAACGCCTCCATTTAAGAGGACTTTGAGAAAGTAATCTATTAGCATTTCCTACTAGTAACCTGTGCTTTCTCGGACATCCTGTGAGAAAGTGGATAAAGATGTAGAATGTTCTGTATGTTAAACTATGTGTAGGGACACATTTCTTAAGCATTCAAATTGAAATATTCAAAAGTTCTGCTTATTCAGTGAAAAACATTAAAAAAAGCCTGATTTCATCAGATTAACATGTTTTTTCTTTTTTTCTTTTTTTTCTGGAAGGAATAAAATTGACAGTCTGTAATTTGGAAATAATATATGCACTATTTCAGCTCTTGTAAGTCACTTTTTTAGGTTCTTTCAGTAGTGGATAATGATCTGTGGAATTTGGCAGAGTGGGTTTTGTTTGCATCTAGTTGTTCAAGGCTTTGCTCCAGTGGCTTTAAAATGGATGTACTTGGCTGTATGAATCCCATATTGTACTTGAAGTACCTCTTAATTCTATGGATCCTGTTTCCCCTTAATTATATTGGATGGTGAAAGGTATAATTCATATGCATTTTAATTATTTTTTTAAAAAAGTCAAAATGAAAATTGTAATATAAAATTGCTTTGTGCTTTTGCATATGGCCTCTAGAGGGAAGTAGTCTTTCAGAGCTACAGAAAATGGAGACTTCACTTCTCAGTCAAAGCATGCTTCTTGTAATAATCATAATTATCCATTGGCAATGCAGAAGGATGCTAGAATTCATTGTGTCATTCAATCAATAAAATGCTGCACTCGAAATTTTCAAGCCAGTTTGTTCTTAAAAGTGTCACACAAGCATTTCTATTTATGTTTCATTACGGTATAAACTGTATAACTGGACCATATGTTCAGCTAAAGCTAGGCTTTCTTCCTAAATTCTCCCAACTATACTAGAAATAAGCAACAATAGAACAAATCTTTTTGTTTCCTTGAAGATTAAGAGATTTCATAGGTCTTAGAACTGTACAAATCTGAGGAAGTATCCAGACTTTCAAAACACTTGATTTATTTTACCTACATTTAGCTCATGAAAGTGTATGTCATGCATATTTGCCATATAAATGTCATTTCTGTTAATATTCTAGTACTCTTGGCAGCCATCTCTAAGGATATGCAGATAGGAAGACCAGGCAGTCTTGGATCCCGATGTTTAAACTTTTTAGTCAAGTAGAAAATTGGTCCCTTGGATACAAATCTAGTTTAACTTGATTCACAGCCAAAACTTCGGAATTCTGATTCCAGCAAGACGTGAAAGGAAAAAGAGGGAAAACCCCATTCCAAACCTATCTATTACCTTCCCTGTTACCTGGCATACTCATTGAATATATTACTGTTCTTCGGAACACACAAAACTTTCAACCACAAAGCTTCATTTCCAGATGATCATTCTAATCACTAGGCTACTTTCTCAAGCTCTTTCTTGTGCTATCTGTAGCATAAGATATCTCTTCTGTTTGTTAGAAAGTTCTCAAGAAGATGGATTGCATGCCACCAGCATGTATGGCCACTAGATAGTACAGCCAGTCTAATGGACCTTGGAATGAGAATGTGTCTTTGCAAGCAGAGGAAGAAATCTATTCCAGTCCTACTTTTCCTAAATAAATTATCTAATTGCAGACCTTTTATGTAAAATAGCTTTTCTTTTCCCTAGAATTCTCACTTGCCTGATTTTTTTACAACGGTGCCAATTACTAGGTTAACTATAAAAGCCACAAGGCATCTTTTGAGAATGAATCCTCCTTCAGAACATCTGGGAACAGGAACAGTAAGTTTATTGAGTCTGATAAAGAATAAAAGCACAAGATGGACAACAAATTTTGCCATGTATTCAAGGCCCGAGCAGTGCCAGCCACAGATGGAAGCATAGATTTGAACACCTGCCTGCAGAACCTGAAAATCAAAATTTAAGGCTCCTATGGGGTCTGGATCAAGAAGTCATAATTTGTAAGAGGGATATCTGAATTCCAATTAGTCCTGACTAGAATTTCTTAGTAGACTGAAATCACACTTGAAGCTTTTTTTTAAGTATACTCCATTAGGAGCAGCCAAATTGAAATACTAGAGATTTGATCTGAAGGAGAGCAATTTAAAATATTTTATTGTGCGCAACATGACATTTGCAGCTGCTTTGGGAGAAAACAACAAATTAATAGCAAAAGAGTATGAGAAACAGGCCTAATTTCTTGTAATAATTATTAGTTTAAATTTAAGGAGTCTGAAATATTTGGAGCTGGATAAATATTCTTGACTAACGTGCTGTGTTATTGGCAAAAACTTCACTATCATATTTGTCACATAGAGTCTGTTTTACTGTTAAAACAAGAACATGTTTGTCTTTCATAACAGCTTGTTTAGAAGCTCTTTAAAACTCAAGCAAATTTTATGATGATGCACTATTATGAGCTACCCACTGCAACTGCACTTCCACTGATCAAAATTATCTAGCGACTTCCATTCCTGCAAGAGGAGGGAGATTTCCACAAATACTGCATACGAGGAGTAACTTCTTTGGATACTTGCCCTGTTTATGCATTACTTACCTACTGAGCTGATGAAGTCACTTCATTTATTCACATGCTAATATAATCAGTCCTGGAGAACAATGGGATTATTTATCCATGTTCCTGAGCTCTGTAGTGCTTTTCTAGATCCTGTGGCACAATTCCCATCTGTCTGTTAACTGGAGTGGATTTACACTGCTCTTGCTGACAAGCATAACCTGTGACCTGTGCTGCAAGGGCAGCATGGAGAGCCTTGCAATGAGCAGCCATTCCCTTCTAGTCTGTTTGCCAGAGCATCATGTTTCTGTTCTGCAGGATGATGAGTTCACAGACTTTTAAGGTTGGGAGCTGTAATGCCACCGGGACTTATGTATAAGGAAGACAAAGATTTTTTCACTCAGCATAAAATCAGTAAATAGGACCAAAGTTTGTCTGTAGCCAGTCATGCATTTTGATTCACTGGGTGGAAGTGTGTGGGATTTGCTATTTTACCTGTGGCCAATTGTTCCATTGGGTGGTAAATCTTTTGCTGCTACTGTAAAGTGTTAGTTTTGAACATGTTGTACCACGTGCAGATGTCCAGTGCTGGTGACAGCCCTGGAGGGGCGGCTGGGGCTGGACCTCCCTGACACCACCGGTTCCAGTGGCTCCAGCGGCCCCAGCGCAGGGCACGGCTGAGCCCCTCAGCCACGGGCGGGCAGGCGACAGCCCCGGGGAAAGCCTGGGCAATGGAGGGCAAAAAACCACCCAGCAGCCAGGGCTGAGGGAGGGGAACCTCGTGAGAAGTAGCCCTGCTAGCCCCGAGGGCAGAGTCGGAGGAGGGCAGGGATGGCCCTGCAGCCCTGGGAGAGACCTTGTAGGGGCGGCTGGAGATGCCCTGAAGGAACTATGGCCAGTGGAGAGCCCGGGCTGGAGAATGTTTATCCTGAAGGTCTACAATGTGTGGGAAGGCCCAAGGCTGGAGCATGGATACAGCAGGAAGAGGAAGGAGCAGCAGAGAGGGTCTGTTATGGACTGACCATAAACCACATTCCTCATCTCCCTGTGCTGCTCAAGGGAGAAGAGGTAGAAGAGTCAGGAGTGAAGGAGTGACATTGAACCTGAGAAAACAAGTGGGAGGATGCTGGGAAAGTGTTCCATTTCTTTTCTTTGTTTCTGACCGTCCAAATCTATTTAACTGACAATAAACTAATTTTCCCAGGTCAAGTCCCTTTCCGTAAAGGATATCCCTGTCCTTATTTTGATTCATGAGCTTTTACATCTCATTTTCTCCCCCTGTCAAGGAAGGGAAGTGAGTGAGCAGCTGGGTGGGCACCTGGCAGCTGGCCAAGGGCAACCCGCAGCAATATGTTTATATTTGTGCAGCATCAGTGCTGACATCCAGTCTTGTACATTCACTCTTAGTAATCACTGATAATTTTGAGCTTTTAAGCAAGATCTTATGGTAATTTCAGGTAACGCTACTGTTTGTTAGTTCACTATGTGGCCTAATTTAGTACACTCAGTTATGTTATTGACATGGTAAAAAAATATGCAGAGTTTCATTATGCATTTCATAGCAACATTATATTGGCCTATGATTCTCCTCACTTCCCAAAAAACAACGTGCCACAAGAAAAATGTGAAATTTAGTAATCCATTCCAATTTACGAGTTGGTAGCGGTAGTTAGGGTTGCTGTTTGGAACTAAAAATTACCATGCATTGATAGTAGCTAGTAATTTTATTTATTTTTCCCTATGACACTTCCTGTTTTGTTTAAACTATTGCCATCTTTAGAAGCAGAAGAGCCCATGGGGTCTGTGTTACTGTAAAATTGTGAGGCACAGACACAGCCATCATCAAATGCTGGAAAACAAACTTTCTGCTTTTTCTAGTTCAAATAGTAATTAAAGTAAATATATATATATATGTATATTTTTTTTGTCTAGAAGAATGGCAGCAATTATCACTATCTCCAGCAGTGCTATGTGAACAGTTCAAGAGAAAAAAAGAGAGCTAGGCGCTGCAACTTGCTCTCCAAATAAAGAATGTACCAAAGGGATTGTGATATGTTCAGATGAAATAAAACAGTTTTGCAAGCCCTTAGGAAATGCTAATATGAAAGCAGCTGTACAGAAGCAAAAATCCACAGTTGGTCTAGAGACCAGGGACCAGGCTGAGCCCTCTGAAAGAAGAGCTTGTAGGATTGAAGTTAGCAAAATCTGGGATATTTGCTTCTGTTCTCAATTTGATTTGACACAAATGCTTTCTAATGGCTGCATTTAAGTTTGAAAGACTTACCTGTGGGAGAGTTTAGAGTTTTTACTGGTTATTTCTCTTTCCAAAATTGTGCTCAGGCTGAGCCGGGCTAGCTGGTATCTGGTCTGGAACTTCTAGACTGATTATAATGAGAATCAGGCCAAGGCCTGTCATGTAATTAGGGAGAGAACAAGCCCAGAGTGAGCATTTCTAAAGGTGATGCAGTGCTGTCCAGAAAGTTCAAACAATTTTTTGTTTCAAGACTTCAATTGAATAAGACCATTCTTTAACAGGTACTATGTCAATCAGTGTAGTTGCACTGTGTGCATGCAATCCTTTTGCTGAAAATCTGAGCTCTTTGTTGTACTAGGCATAAGAGAGTCTATTAGATCAAATAGAGACATCTGTAACAGCATGGGGTTCAACAGCTCTTTATCTAGTTAAAGATAGAGGCAATAAATAAAATCCTTTTTTCCTGTCATGCTACTTTTGAATTTGTTTTTGATATCTCTGGTAATATCCCTACAAATTTCTGGGTAGTGCATTAAGAAAAGGAAGGGCTGGATTAAAGGTCACTCCGTATAAATGACAGTGTTCATCTGCAGGAGCTTCAGTAACAGAGATGAGAAATTTGTATCAAATTCATCAGCTCTACCTGTTCCAGTTGCATTAATTTCCCCTTCTAGTGGCCCAGAAAGTAATCCTTTGTGTTGAACAATTGAGAGACAAAACTGATGCTTTATTTCGTTATACTTGTCCAGCTTTTCTTCTTTCTTCTGTTTTAAGGAAAAGAAATGGATCGTTTGAAAGCAAAATATGAGCAACTTTGCCACAGGTGTCCTCATTTTGACTGAATGTTTCTTAATATTTCAGCTGAAGTGTAAGTAACAAATTCTTTATCTTCTTCATGCAACTCTTCTACATTAGTCTGTAAAGCAGAAATTATGGGAATAGAAAGTAAATAAATAAATGAGAAAAGTAAAGATTAGCTTTATTTGATTGTAAAAAGGCAAGATTTTCCTCAACTAAACCATAACATGGATTTAATATGACACATGGGTTAGTGGAGCACTTGCTATGTGGAGTCCTCTCACCCTATGAAGAAAGTGAAGAGGGGAGATAGTGACTAACCCCATGATGGTATTTTTTCTTTCCTTCTACATCTGTTCAAGGAGGCATTGGTTGTTGGAGTGAGGATGTAGACACAGACACGTAGGGTGGGTAGGAAAAGAAAAGGTGAGTCAGCAGCCTAGAGAGACAGCAGCATTGACAGAAGAAAGTGTTCAATGATAGTCCTGTAAAGAATGGCCCTGACGTTGCCTCTGAGAAGTTGATGAATTATTTCCTGCAGTCTCTGACACATGCAGGAAGAAGAATATGAGTGTAAGGGAGATGTATGTAAGGACTGAGAGACACAGGTATACCCTGAAAGTGTTCAAGTTCTGTTAAAGCAAGTCTTGTAGAGCTATGTCACTGTGGGAGTGCTGGGGAGTGAATGACAAACAGGAGCTCACAGCCTTAATGTAGCTTTTGTTGGCTTCCTGCAAGCCAATTATCCCCATTGGAGTTCTTTTTGCAGGTCCTGATATATTGTTAACCTTACCCTCACAGCTTAAATGCCTAATAAATTTTTTAATCCTTCCTCTAGACATAATTACAGGAAAGTACTTCTAAAACACCAAATGAAACAGTATAAAGCACAAGAGAAGGAATTGTCACCCTGTCTGGCTGTCTAATTTCTTTAGTGATGCTTCTTGTACTGTTTCAGAATACATTATTTTCTTCAAGAAACAAACCCAATCATCAGATTGTGTTAGACTTGCATTCCACTCATCACTGTTCAAAGCATCAGATTTTATCTGCCTGCCTTTTACAAAAAGTGGCGAATACTTGTTTTTTGTATTGTTGGCTGAACTCAGAACTACAGTAAGCACTTGTAAATTTCAAAAATAATTGAAAGGGATGTTGCAGTTTTTTGACTTAATACAGTATGCTCAATCCAGTTCACCCAATTGAAGGAACAGAAGAAGATGCAGGCTTTACTGGAGAAATCTATAGCCTTGAGGAAAGAAGCACATAAAGAATACAAAAGTCCCTCAGTTACAGCTGATACAAGATGAAGATCCAAATGATCAATACTGTTAGGTTCAGATTCCTCGTCTTTTATTTTCCTTGAGCATCATCATTTAATTGGTTGCATTGCATTGAGAAGGTGAATGAAGGTAGGCTGGTATAACAAATAATATTTATACTGGAAAGTGATGAGATGGGACATAAGAAATTACTGGGTCTAATAGGAAGAAGGTGAAATGGAAGGGTAAGGTACATACTTTTATTTGTGTTTTTGCAGGTATTTTTGGGGTTGGCACACTTGCAATAATAAATCAGATCTGTTTATGCCAGCTTCCAGAAAACATCACCAACATTTGCCTTTTTTTTTTTTTTGTATTCTTAATACCTATTATATAAAAGTAACAGATGCAGAAGTTTGGAGTTCAATTAATTGCTGTTCCTTGGGCATGGACAAAATCAGGAGTTGACAGAGGTGATTCCATAAACCGTTCTAGGAAATCTAGGGAGGTAGAGGAGATTGTCTTTAACTCTGTCTCCTGTTTTATTTTTGATTTCCTTCTGCTATTATAGCTATTCCTGTACAATGGGTGACAGGTAGCTACTGATGACTAACTGCAGTTTCAGCAAAAAGGGAAAATGGAAACCAAACAAGGTCACAGAATCATAGAATATTAAGGGTTGGAAGGGACCGTAAAGATCATCTAGTCTCAACTGCCCCTGCCATCAGCAAGGACATCTTCCACTAGACCAGTCGCTCAAACCCTTACCCAACCTGACCTTGAACATTGCCAACACTGGAACTTCTGCAACCTCCCTGGGCAACCTGTTCCACCATCTCACCACCCTCACAGTAAAGAATTGCTTCCTTATATCTAACCTAAATTTCCCCTCTTTCAATTTGCACCTGTTATTCCTTTTTCTGTCACTATAGTTCCTGACAAAGAGTCCCTCTCAGGCTTCCCTGTGGGCCCCCTTCATGTATTGGAAAGTTGCCATGAGATCTCCATGCAACTTTCTCTTCTCCAGGCCAACAGCCCCAACTTTCTCAACCTGTCTTTGTGGGGGAGGTGCTCCAGTCCTCTTATCAACTTTGCGGCCCTCCTCTGGACTTGCTCTAGCACTTCCATGTCATTCTTATGTTGGGGGCCCCACAACTGTACACAGTACTCCAGGTGGGTTCTCACAAGAGCAGAGTAGAGGGGCAGAATCACCTCCTTCAGCCTGCTGGCCACGCTCCTTTTCATGCAGCCCAAACTCAATTCTAACTCAGCCTTGGCTTCCCTAACCTCATCTGTAGCTTCCCAAACAATTTCCTTGTGTTCCTCCCAGGCCATCTGTCCTCCTTTCCATCTTCTAAAAACTTCTTTTTTCATTCTGACTTTGCTCAGCAGCTCCTTATCCATCCATGGAGGCCTTCTGGCATTTTTGCCAAATTTCCTCTTTATAGGGATGCATCACTTCACAAGATATTCAACTTAGAAAAAAAATTGTAAGAGGACATTAACCAGAGAGTCTGAACACACAAGTCAAACCAAATAAGTCACTGCTTTTCCTTACAATTTTGATGTAAGTACAATTTTCTGCTTGACAATAACTCACTCAGCTTTACCTGTCTTATGGTAACATTGAAGACATTTTTTTTTCCCTTCACTTCTGTCAGCCACAAAAGAAAAGAGAAAAAGTAAAATGCCCTGCTTTTCAGAGTCCACAAAGTTAAAAAAATCAATAACATTATGTTTTGTTGTCATATTCTTTAAGGGAGGATCTAGAAAAGGGATTCATACTAGTATTGCATTTACTCTTTAGATCTCCTTAGAGGGAACTGTTTGCCTTTTTGAATATTTTAGTCTGGTTTGTGCATCTATAATACCATAGAAGATTCTTGCCATAAATAATCATCAGAGTTTTGTTATTCTTGCCAAAAAGGTTCTGTTCTAATCAGAGCTAAGTAGCTTTGAAAAGCTTCAGAGCTTAATTAGAAAAGTTTCAAAGTGGGCATATTTTCTTGAAACATACTAGCTCTTTAAACACTGTTGACCCCTTCACCAGTTATTCCATCTAACTTTTCTTTTTTTTTTTCCATTAGAGAACACCAAATCTGTGAAACTGGAGATTCTACATAAGGCCAATAGTGTGGAAGGAGTAAAGGGTTCTGGTCACAGCTGATCTGCATCTTCTGAGGTTTTATTACCCCCTGAACTAAAAAAAAAGTTCCTGATCTTAGAAAAATGAAAGGAAAACAATGTTAAATGTAATATACATCTCTAAGTCTCAGCCTTACCAAGTGGTGCATAAATTGAGAGAGTGCAGAGTCTCCCTCTAGAATGAAAACAATGCATTTCTAGTCATCTGACTGCAAAATCAGTGGTGAGTGCTTACAGTGAAAGGACAAAAACTCTCTTAAACAAAGGGATGGTAAGTTGGTAGTTTTGCAAAGTGAAGGGTCACAGCAATCTAGTAGTAATTCCTTTTTTAATTTCAAAGCCTAGAATAATTGGACATATCTTGCCCTCATTTACACCTATGCAAATCCTGTTACTTCCAGCAAGGTTTTACAAAGAAGCAGAACTTATCCCTTGCAAATTAAAAAATGAACACATAATGAGAAAGAAATTGGTTGCCTTCCATTTCCCAAGGTACTCATCTTTTACTGATGAAAGTTTTCTGCAAGATTTTGTACTATGCCTATCTAGGATTAGAATCTGGACCAGAGGCTGTAGCTACGCTGTTGCACCCACCACAGTCCATTTGATTATGTTTAGATGTTTGGTACTAGTTCCTTAATGTCCTGAAAGCTGAGAAATGTACTAGTGTCCTCATCGTGGGCATGTTTGCTTAAAACATACCAGCCCTTTAAACACTGTTGACCACTTTGCCAGTTATTCCATTTAACGTTTTAGTGGGTTTTTTTTTCCATTAGACAGTGCCAATTCTGTGAAATCAGAGATTCTACATAAGGCTAAGGTGCTATTTTGGACGCAAGGTGTCCAAGGTGATGTTTTGGTTCCTATTCTGTGCTGAAATATGGAGATACTTGGATGCAGGTGTGCTGCTCCTAGAAAAATTTGGGACAGTATTTGAGACTGGGATGGTGTAAAGTGAACATCCTAGACAGTTTCAGCAAGATGATCTGAGACCCCTATTACTTTAAAGTACAGCCAGCTATGACCAGCCAAAAAATTAGGTGGATCTCATAAGTGCACTGAAACTTTGAACGGACTATTGAATACCTGCCCCAGCTCAAATGAAGGGAATAGAAATTACAAGTGCAGAGTACCTTACAGATAAGGCCAATCTGTGCAATCACTTGTGCCAGTGTGGTATCTCTAATGGAAATCTAATGCTCTGGTTGAAGGGGCTGATTAACAATACACAAAGGGCAGCGCTTCAGATACTAATTTAGGGGACTAAAAGAATCACACACACACACACACACACACACACAGATTCCCCCAAATACCAAAATAAGCATCTCAGGTGAGACAGCTGGGATTTTTGGAATCAACACAAACACTTAATATGACTATGTAGCATTTTTTCGAATTGTAATTTCATCTTCACTATTATTACAGCCCTTGAAAAGGGATGACAGTCTACTACCTTCAAAAAAATGTTCTCTCTATAGCAATTGCTTATTTTCATCGAATCTTAACACTTTGTATCATGTAATTGCTGAAACAGACTGAAAAATTTTAACATATTTTTGAGTAACTATGATATGACTGTCTTTTTAAGAAAAATGTATTTCACTAATATTAGTAATTGCATGTTTATTACAGCTTTGTCTGCCAAGATAAGGAGGAAAATTGTACACAGGGTAGTCTTAAATTACCTAATGGTGAACAATCTTTTTTTTGTTCTGTCTATCATAATTTTGCCCAAAAGTAGAGTACAATTTACGATTTCATTCTTCTATCTATATGTTTTGCTATCAACTGAAATGTCAAATATTCTATGGGAAGGTTTTTTATTTTTATTTCTTCTGGGGTTTTTGTGTTTTGTTTTACTTTTGTGTTTTGCTATTGACATTTTTAATATATGTTTACAAAAAGAACAAAGCAAATACTTTACTGTGAAGACTAGAATGGCTCATCCACATGCACCATAAACTGATAACCTCATTGTAGCCATGTAAATGTTGATAAAATGTCAACCTTGAGATAATAATATTTTTTCTATTAATGTAGAGCTGTAAAAGTAAAATATAATGTACCAGAGAGCTTATTGTCTGTGCTTATTGTCTTCTCTGCATAAATCCACAATGAAAGACTAGCATAACTAATGTCTGAAATTTCAGTGCAAATAAAAGTTCTCAGACAGGTTTTCAGTAGTGGTTTAACTGCATTTTGAAGGTCTTTCCTTCCATAGCACAGTCATAAATTATACTTCTTTTTTTTTCTTTTTATTCGTGTATTTTAAAATTTCTTTAATGGAAAGTGTGCTATCAGTAGTATTTTATTTCATTTGCATGAAATCAGGAAGCGATGGTGGTTTCTTCTGTAACTGATCTACTACAGACCTGTTCTCCTGTAAGGTTCAACAGATCTCAAATGCTCTTGTTATCATGAAAAGTGTCAGTATATGGCCTGTACTTCTGGAGCACAGGCCTTCATCTTGTCTAATGCTTTCTAGTACAAAGAATCTCTGTGGAACTCAAGTGCTCAATAAAGCTGAGAAGGAGAGGATTTGAGTTGGGAATATAGCCTCAAAGTCACCTATAATCCATTTCTCTCCAACACATTCAGTCTCTCATAAACTGAATAGTATTCATCTAAAGTACATGCAACTAGTACTCTCTTTATCTTCCCAGAGTGCTTTGTGGAGATTTTCAAGGAAATACATTTTCCTGTAAAAATTTTGGAAAATAAATATTTAGAGGCAAAAAACACACTATTTTATTTTACTATAAGTTAATATTTATAATGGTGATAATAAAAAGAAAATATAAAATCCACTAGATGTTTCACCTTCAAATGGCATCAAAATGTATAATATAAATTTTCAAGATTAATTTGAATAAAATGAAGACATAAACAGATATTTTTTCAATATTTAAAATTTTATGGGTGACTTAGAGAAAGAATATTTTAAGCATGTAATGTTGTCAAAACTGTTTAAATAATTTTAGTGGACATCTTCAATAAAAGGTTGTACCTAAAGGTCATTTTTATTACCTTACTGAAAGGTTATTTATCTCCAAGTGTTCAAAACCTTTCTGTATGAGCAACATGTATCTCAAATGTTGAGCAATTGCTTTGATTAGTAGTTGTGTATTGATAAGTAGTCCCTGAGGTAATTTGATATCCTGGAGAATAAATGCACAGTGAAACAGACTAAATCAGATTAGGAAATCATTTACCTGACTGTTAGCATGCAGCAGTTTCTGAGGCTGTGATTTCAGTTAACTTGGTGTGAATCTGTTTATTAACTTGTATGAATGTTTAGAGTCTGTTTTACCACAGTTTCTGAATGTTTCCTCTAATAGTGATGAATTCTGATAAATACCTCCTTTCCAAATCTTTTGCCATATTGATGTAGCTGGGAAAGAATTAGTGGAGGCTGACTAAAGAACCTGCAACAGATGATGAGATATGTGTATACTGAGTGCTGTAGTTACACTTTAAGCTCAGTGTATTGCTTGATTATATGTGTACTGTTTTGCAATATAATAATCTTTTTTTAAATTTTTCATCGCTTTACCTAGAGATCTCTGTGGCAGACAAAGAATGTTACCATGCTAACTAGTTTTTCAGCATCTGATAGCCTTGAATATATTAGACTTTTAAAGACAAGGAGAAAACTTGATAAATATAAAGGCAAAAATAAACGTTCCTAAGTTCTGAGTTAAAAGCAATTTGGAATTATATAAAAGTTTGCTTTATAACTTTGATACGAAACAACTTTGCTGGTGGTTTAATTACATACAATATGAGGATGATTTCTCATCTGTTTAACATGATTATTAGTACAGATTTTTAGTGTAATTACTTTTTTTGCTGTTGTTCCTAGATTGTGTCTGTTATTTAACTTGTGCAAAATGTAGAATTCATTAGCAAAACACTGTGTGGGAGGTAGAGAAAAAAGTTCTTTTTATTTCTTTTAAAAATTTACAGGGCTATTATGTGTCTCTAAATGCTTCAGCTATTCTGTACATTTCTCTGAAATTATATTTTCATACATCTGATGCACTAAAATTGTGCCTTCTAAGGGTTATTTCTTAATTTGCTGATTTTACAAGTGACTAATTCTTTGAGGACATGAGAGTATACCATTTATCTCTTCTGTTGGTTGTGTGAAGTCACCAATTCACAGCAGAGATAACTTTGCATTGCTCACAGGATCCAGAGCCTTTTTTACACTCTGATATGAGATCTGCTGTGACAGTATAGCTGATGCACTAAGGGGGGGTTGTGTATATGTTCATATTAAGCATCAGAATGAAATCAGTGTTGCAATTACCTATGCCCTAGTAGACTTCAGCAGTTATACATGAGAATATTCATTACAGCTGGCATCTGAATCCATTGTCTTTTCCGATGAGCAGATTTTCAGTTCATTTTTTTCTGTTAACCTTCTTTAATCTTAAGAATTAAATGACCTGTGACTCTATTTTTGATGTCTGAAAAATGAGTCCCATACCTTTGTTTTTATCCCTAAGTATGAAGACTAGAATTCTAAGGGGACCACATTGTATTTTCCTGCCTAAAGAAAAGAGTTTTGGATTATTATTAGGTGGTGGAGGCAAAAAAAAGAAGGAAATCCAAGTACAATGAAAAATTAAACCTTCTAAATAAATGGATATTGTAGGAAAACAGAGCATTAAAAAGTAACTGAGATACATGGTCCTTAACAGAAAAATAATTTAAGATTAAGTTGCTAACGCTTTGAACAAGCCATGAAACAGGCATGTTTATGTCATGTTAAGAGATTTCAGCAGACTCTTCTTGACAGGAATAAGCCTGTTTGAAATAAAAACTTTAAAGGTCAGAGTTCTCACTGTCCTCACCAAACTAGCATCCACTGTCAGAAAGAGCCTTGTCAGAAAGGATTTTATAAGACCAAATACTCATTTAGACATACCATCTTTTGATAATTTTATCATATGAGAGTTCGAGTAATTGTCTAAAGCCTACTTTTGTTTTAAGATAGGATTGTTTCAGCCTAAAAATATAACTCTACTTTGTTTCATGGATCTTTGGTCTGGAGGTAACGACACTATTTCAGTGATGTTTCTTGTGTTTAGTTATATTTTGGAACAGCTCTGACACTCAATTTCTTCAGTTATTCAGCTTTGAGACTTCTATAGTAGCTTTTCGGCCAACAAGGGAGGAAGAGGAGAACTGCCCTTTCTTCTATCTTGTTTCTTTGTTTGAGATTCTCTATTTTTTTTTTCATTTATTAATTACTTTCATACAAAGTAAATGAGTAAATGTAAAGTAATTCTGTATCCTCAGAGATGGCATTTGAATGAGTTGTCATACTGCAGCAATGAGAGCTGGTCAGTGCTCAAATACAGTCATGAAAAATGCATAGATTCCTTCCAATTATTAAAGGAGCAGTGAACAGAACTGAAAGCAGTATATAACTGTATAAATAATGATGCTTCTCATGCCTTAAACACAATATGGCATTCTTGATATCCCACCTTGATACATAAGGAATGCTTATTCACAAACCTTTCTAATACAAAAGGTTAAGGGTAACGAATGAAGCTATCAGGTTTGAAATTATCAGCTTTAAAAAAACAACCAAACTGAACTTTTTGTGTAAAGCAAGGTGAAAGGTATGAACGATGTGAAAATGAAATGTCTGTAGGAACATTAAATAGAATCATTGGCTGGAATCAAACATAATGATCTAGTTACAGCCTGTGGCTCCATGGGTCCCTGTACTATTGTAGGTTTTGTAGTGACCTTTTTTAGACAGAGTTTAAAGGAGCTTTTGGTCTGTCTCAACGAGGAAGAAACAAGGTCTCTTTCTTTAGGTATTTAAGCATTATTGCTTCGGCAATTGCCATCTTGTGCCTTTAAATAATAACTCATTTACTGTGAGCTGCTGTCCTTCAGATTGATAAAAGGACTGTGATCACAACCTTCATTGCTCTCTGAATTCTTAGCCATAGCTCTGACAATTGCCATTTGTTTTTTATCTGAGATTGGACAGTTGGTGGTTGATGTGTACATGTTTCTGTTTCCTCAGACTGACGTGCATTTAATTTAGTTCTGGACTTTGTTCAGCTGCTTTGTTTTGCTGAAATGCTCTAGAGGGTGAGCCTACAGCCACAAATCTTTCCAGGTTTGTGTTCAATTTGCAAATCCTATATTTGTAGCAGAAAAAAAATCCTCCCTCTTTTCTCAGTGGGAGTGTTTGTCAGATCTTTTTTGGCAACAGCAATAAGTAGTTTATGGTCAATTTCATCTAACATTGGCCTCCCATAAATAAAAATGTGAAACCTTTTACACTGGTAGGCTAAGGCCAAAGAGACTTTTTCTTTTTTGCACACATCAACACTTAGAGATTTCAGACACTAAAGGAAAAGAAGATATTGGTCTCCGGTTCTGACAACACTGTTAAAAACAACTCCTAGAATGAGAAACTGACTGAGATCTTAATTCAAGAGACTTTTTCATTGAAACTAGGGGTTAACACACACTTTGTATTGGTTTATCTAAGTGTTACCAAACTGAATTTGCACTCGAAGGAATCTCTTCATTGCTTCTTATAACTGCTTTTATTGGGAAATGTATGATCAGCACTGGCTTCCAAATACTGTGCATTTTTTTGCAGTTCTCCTTTCTCCCTGATATATTGCTTTCCTTTGTTTATTTGTTCTTCTGTTCATTAACTTTTTTCTTACTACATTTTGTTCTCTTGTTTTCCACTCCCCTTCTCCTCTGTTTGAGCTACCAAAAATACTTCATTGTGTTCTTCTATTACTCCTCCAAATTAGAATCTCATTCAGATAATATCCCTTTATATCATCAAAAGTAGATTCTTTCTAATAAAACTGTTACCCATCACAGAATAAATTTCAGTACAAGCAAATTAGGTCCCCCAAGCCAGTAGAGTACTTTTGGGGTTTGTGGTGTGCTTGGGTTTGTCTCTTTTTTGTTATGTAATAGGCCTTCATAACATCACCAAGTCATGGAAAATATTTTCTCAGCCATTTGTCCTAGACTTTCTCATCTCAGTAGCAAGAAGAAAATATCTTATACTCTTCCCCATTTATTTTGGGTGCATGTATGAGCTCTTATCTTATACAGTGAAAAGGGAATGAGCCTAAATTGCTCAGTCAGAGAGCAAGTAACTTGAATAATTTATCCAGTATCTCTTGAGGAGACAAGTATGGATATGGGAGACTGCTGCTCCATAATTTGGTAGATATCTGAGTTCTCATTTCTCTTAAAAACCTCTTTAGATATGTTTCTCGGTTTTTTCTGCCCTCTGTTGTTCTATTGATTTTATACCTCACATGAAACAATAGACAAGATCATATTGTTTATCCTCTATTGGGCATTTTCGACATAGTGCATTTTTTTCTTCACCATTTGTTGTCCAGTGTATTTCTCCTTAATTCACTCTGCCTGACCATTTATCCCTATGAACATTCAAATATAACCTGGTTACTCTGGCATTCGAAGCAACCTTGTGTGTGTCATAGCTCATTTTCCAAAATAATTTCTTGAGGACTCCAGTTTTGATATCTATTCCTTGGGTCTCTTCTGAACTGTTTGATTGTTTTTGTCATCAGATGACTGGAAAGGTTAAGTTCTTCCTCATACTCTGAGGCAGAATCAGTTATATCTATGCTATTTCTGATGGATGCTTGCCTGTTTTGCCCTAAAGTGCTTCCTAACGATGGAGACTCTACAGTTTCTGCAGGCAACCTCTTGTAATTTACCATTCTTACCTTTACAAAGTCTTCTCTGCAGCCTAATCTGAAACTCCCATGAATCATTTCTACTCTGTTATTTCTCCTTCTAATGATTGTGAGTGTGAGGAACATACTCTAAAGAAGATTTTAAAATATTTTAACAGCACTATTTAACCACTTGTTGAAGCTGGCTGGTTTTTTTTTCCCCCAGTAGATTAAAACCAGCACTAATTTCTTTAACCTGCCATTAAGTTCTTGTTTTTACCCATTCGAGTCTCCTTATTCACGTCTTGACCTTTTCAGTTGGTTACACCTTTCACTGAAGTATATTTGTAGATGCAATACTTTGAGGCCATCCCAAGATTGGATAAGACTGGAGGGTTGTATTCTGTATCTGACAGACTGTATCCCTATTAATGCCTCCCTCTACATGAGGTCTTTACACGATGTTGTTCTGGCATGATATTGTTGATGGGTAGACAGTTTGGGATTTTAATAGTTCTATTGTAATAATCTTATTATAATTCTGTTACAATTGATTTTTGCTTGCTTCTTGAATTGTAATCTCTTTACCCTCAAAATCAGATATCTAATTTGCTAGGAACCTTTTGAATTGGGTACTTTCATTGTACACTGTGTCCCTCCTAGTCTGGTACCATAAATAGTGTTTAATAAGCATATGCTATGTTCAGTCATCAAGTTATTATTGACTGTATAGATTGATACTGTAGTTAAGGAGGAATCCTGTAATGATGCCCTCATTTTTAGCATTAAGTTGTTGATAGCTACTTTGAGAAAGGGTTTCTGAAAACCTGTGCAGCTTTGGTACATTTGTCTAGACCTTTTAGTTATTCCTGGACGGGGCAACAAAAGCGCTATCTGAGATAAATCCTTACTAAAGCTAAGATGCGCAAAAGACCACTTTATCTCTCCACAAAATCTATTTCTCTGTCAGAGAAGGAAAATTGGTTTGATCTAATCTGCTTATGATATATCCACAGCATACCATTCATGTCCCTATTTTTTTTCAGGTGTTTTTAAATAATATGCATGGGATTTGAATGGAAGTTGGAATTGAGTCATCCTTTTTCCCTTTTTGCTTTTGAAGGATATTTACTGTATTTAACCTCACCTAGACTTTTTGTACCTTACCCATCCTTCAGAGATGAACAATATATTCCACAGGTCATCATTTAATTTCATGACAAAGACAAAAAAAGCCTGTCTCCTAGGACAACCTGTTCCAGTACCTACTACTGTCCTAGTGAAATAGTTTTTGTTGTTCTTCAGTCTGAACCTTCCGAGTTGCAATTTATGGCTGTTGTCCCTTGTTATGTTGTCTGCCAGTACTCAGTTATTGTTTGTTTATTTAGAGAGTGTTTTTTCTGCTAAGAAGATTTTTATGGGTGGAGTTTCTCTGTCTGCCTATGTCTGTCTCAGGCTTAAAAGCAAAATTTTTTCTTGACTTTCACTGGAAAACATATTTTAAGTGAAAAATACCAATAACGCCCTCAAATACAAAAAGCCATGCATTTACCCATCTGATTTTGTCAATAATACCTATAGCAAGTGTTCCTTGCACTTCAAGCGGCATAAGAAATGTGAGTTTCTGTAAGCTATTATATTATGAAAGGTGAGCCTGGGTTTATGGAGAATTTATTCATAATTTCAGAAGACTGGTTACTTTTTTTATGACAGTTTTTCTCTGTCCTAATTTCTTTTAACCAAGAGATTGATCTAAAGACAACTGTGATTTTTATTTGAGTTGATTTGGCATTAATTTAATTTTTCATAAAGGCTCCACAAATTCCAGTAGACTGAATTTGTGTTCCAGTGCTATGTTTCTAAGTTCACCAAGTAGAACCACGTATGCTATGTTACCCAATTATGTGAGAATAAAACAGGAGACCAGAAAAATGCCTTCCTCCCTTAATCACAACCGTATTGGTGCTGCCTGATTTGATCCTGGGATTTTAAAGCATTAAATCCCTGATTCAGAGAAGTGCTTAAAGTCACCTATAACTTTAATCATTCGAGTAATTGCAATAATGCTCAGCACAAGAGGCGAAATTGAATTCTTGTCCTGAGAGGTTTGCCGTATTTATACACTATAGTTTGTTGTATTCAAACAGAACTATAATATCAGCTCAAGAGAAACCAGTGTTTTGTCTGCATTCCAGCTTCCACACACCATCAAATGGAAAGCAAATGAAAAAGTAGATCATAAATTTGAACTTTTGGATGTGCAAAATTTAGTGTCAAAAGTGTTTTTTAAAACCTGAAGTGCCTGGTCTTAAATTAAAGAGAATATTTTTCACAGCTTTATCTATTACAATATAAGCAAGTCTTCTTTCACGCAATACTAACTTAGAGATGTTTTCCTAAGAACTGATTACAATATTTGTTTTCTTGTAAATAGTGTCATTAATAAGTCACATATAAAGTCTACTAAGACCTATTAATTTTCTCATATTGTTAAGAGTCATAATGCATCTATGTACTCTAGATGATTTGTAAAATTTCATGTTGAAAAAAATAAATGTGTGATATGAAAAATACCAGAAATACCTAGACCTTCTCATAAATGCTTTGATTCTTATGAACTAACTTCATAGATAAATTATAAATATTATTATTGTTGTTGTTATTGTTATTATTGTTATTATTATTATTATTATTATTATTATTATAGGACTTAAGCAAATTGTACCTTCTTTAGGCTATTTTAGCACTGATTACACAAGGTTCATACTTGAGAAGGCTTGCAGGCAGGAAGGTGACAACAGCTGCAAAGAAGCCTATAGTCGATATATGATAATATTTCTGTAGCTCATGTATCTCATATATCTGAGCTGATTCTGTTTGCACTATGCAACAGTGCAAGGCAGGGAAGAAACGGGCATCTTAAGGGCATGATATTGACTTTAAAGGTGGTGTAAATTCAGTAATTCTGTCTTCAGATGACCTAATTTTTTTATAACTAATTCCTGATTTTACTACAAGTGAAAGCAACAGTATTGAAGGCCCTAGTGAAAAGGTAGTCTTCTCCCTCTGAATTTTCAGAATCAGAAGTTACAGAAAGTATTGAATGTGTTATAAAAAAGACTTATCTGTCAGTCAAAAACCCCATGTGGCTGAATTGGGCTTTTAACTGTTGTGGTAGTGGTTATGGAATTGTATGCAGGCATATAACTGCTATGTTTTTTTCTTTAATGTCCTGATATTTTAATTTAACTGTGCATGACATGGCACAGCCAAAACTGGGATAACTCTGCAAAAAGTGGGACTAATCCAACTTTTCTCTAAAATCCTCTTTTTTTCAGTAACACTCCCCAGAAATGACATTGTCACATCCTGTATACATCAAGCAGTGGAATGCAAAACTGTTTACCTGAAACCTGTGAGAAAACAATAAAACAAACTTATCAAAATAAAGCTCTTCTAAAATGTAACTGAAAAGCAAAGGTTTCTCTTCCTTCTGAAAAATGAAAAGTTTCAGTTGAATTTGCATTTAAAAACAACAGTGAAATAGTAACAGGGTTTGAATATTTCTCAGTAAGAAATGAAAATACAGGTACAGATCCTGGGGCTTCCACATGGAAATACACTGCACTTTGAAAAAAAGTTTTCCTTTGTTGTTCTTTTGTTGTCATCCTCTGAAGACACTTTGCTATTTCTGTTTCAATGGGAACAGCACTTCTAATAGGTCTTCAACAAACATAAGACTTCTGTCAAGGACTAAATGAGAGGAAGGGAAAAAGACTACAGATGTAGATATAGATCTAATCTGTCTACAAAAACTATGATGTAATTTAGATTCTTGGTATCTGTGATAAACGTTTGATGAAGGAAGGCATGCTAAGCAATTAGCTCTAATCAGGAGAATTAAAACTAGACATATTCCTACATGAATGAATTAGAGCCTAAAAACAATGGGCAAGATTTTCAACTGAGACAAATCAGATAAGATACTACTGTATCTTATTTTTTTGCAAAACTCTGATTTTGTGAAAGTAGTAAGGCACATGTTTAAGTTATTTTCAGAAACTGGGTTGGTACTCAGCCAAAACTAAAGTGGACTCAACAAGCTATGCTGTATTTAGCACACTGAAGGGCCTGCAAACAGAACAAAATAGGGATGAGTGGTTTCCTCTTCACTAATATAAATGTAGTGCACACACTGTATGCATAAAAAGAGTATATTTATATTCTGTATATGTTTTGTATTATATACATGCCATATGTATATGTATGTGTGTACATTTCAAAGCTTTTTTTTAGTCCCAAAGAACTAAAATTTTGGTCTGTAACCACATATCCACTGTTTAAAGTGTTCCCCGTTTTGGAGGGAAAATGATAAATTTTACTGCATGGTAAAATTATTTTAAAAAATCTTGAGATGAGACTTTTCATCATAATGGCGGATGTATATTTTTTTCATCTATTTTTAATAATTGATATGGGTTTTGAAGAATAGAATCATAAAATCACAGAATCTTTTACACTGGAAAAGACCACTAGTCTCATCAAGTCCAACCGTGAGCCCAGCACTGCCAAACTACATCCCTATGTCCACATTTACATGTCTTTTAGATACCTCCAGGGATGGTGACTCCATCACTTCCCTGGGCAGCCTGTTCCAACGCTTGACAACCCTTTCTGTGAAGAAACTTGCCCTAATAGCCAATCTAAATCTCCCCTGCTGCAACTTGAGGCCTGTTCCTCGTCCTGTCACTAGTTGCCTGGGAGAAGAGGCCGACCACCACCTTGCCACAGCCTTCTTTCAGATAGTTGTAGAGAGCAGGAAGCTCCCTACTGAGCCTCCCTCTCATCAGGTTAAATGACCCCACCTCCCTCAGACACTCCTCATAAAATACTAGCAAACTACTGTATTTGGTTTGAGTGACAAAGTTTTGGTGGCAGGGAGACTACTAGGGTGCTTCATGTGAGAAGCTGCCAGAAGTTTCCTCTGTGTCCAACAGAGCAAATGCCAACCTGCTCCAGGATGGACTTGCCTCTGGCCAAGGCCAAGTCCATCAGCGATGGTGGTAGCACCTCTGGGATAACATAGTTAAGAAGGGGAAAAAAACTGCTGCACGACAGCACCTGAGAGAGAGGATGAGAATATGTGAGAGGAGCAGCCCTGCAGACACCAAGGTCAGTGAAGAAGCAGGTAGAAGACATGCTCCAGGCACTGAAGCAGAGATTCCCTTGCAGGCCATGGTGCAGATCCCAGTGAGGGAGGCTGCTCCCCTGCAGCCTATGGAGAAGCCCAGGCTGGAGTATGTGGATGTCCCTAAAGGAGGCTGTGACCCAGTGGGAAGCCCATGCTGGAGCAGGCTCCTGTCAGAACATGTGGCCTCATGGAGAGAGGAGCCCACGCTAGAGTAAGTTTACTGGTAGTTTCTGAAGGACTGCACTCTGTGGAAGAGATCCCTCTGGAGCAGTTTATGAAGAACTTCCATGGGAACTTCCTTTTGGAGAAGTTCATGGAAAACTATCTCCTGTGGGAGGGATCCCATGCTGGAGGACCAGAAGAGTGTAAGGAATCCTCCCCTTGAGGAGGAAGGAGCAGCAGAGACGTGAGATGAACTGAACACAACCCCATTTCCTGTCCCTCTGTGCTGCTAGTGTGGAAGAAGTAGAAGAAATTGGGAATGAAGTTCAGCCCAGGAAGGAATGAGAGGTGGGGGAAAGGTGTTTTAAGGCTTGCTTTTTTATTTCTCAGTACCCTACTCTGATTTGGTTGGCAAGAAATTAAACAAAATTCCCCAAGTTGAACCTGTTTTGTCCATAAAGGTAATTGGTGAGTGATCTCTACCAATCCTTATCTCAACCCAGGAGCCTCCCATTATATTTTCTCTTCTCTGTTTATTTGTGGAGGGGAGGGCTAAAGTGGCTTTTTTGGGCACTTGGTGCCAAGCCACAGTCAAACCACCACAGCTAGTTGTAATATTTTGGCATAAATAATAGCATTGTTCACCAAGACAAAACATACAGAAGGTGTCATTTTTATTTATCTTCATCTTTTTTAGTATGCTTAGTTAAAAATTTTTGTTTGGCACCACTTGTGAGCTTTGCTGGGAGAGAAAAGCCCTTTTTATTATTCTTGCAGTTCATTTTCATTTTTTGTCTTAAAAATGCTGATAGCTAGAGTTAAATGTGTTCAAGAATCAAAAAGCTCCAGATATATGGTTCATTCTTGGCTTTTTTCTGCCCTCCTTGTACGTGAGAGAAGATGAGGCTCTTTTAATAGGTGTCATTAACTGAATATATGATTGTCTTATTCTGGGTCTCCAGCTTCAGAAGGGCTTGGAATCACAATCTCACATTCTCTCCTGCATTGATATCTTTTACTTCTGAAGGTCTTAAAAGATCCCGTGGAAGGGGTGTAAACAGAGAAGAAGAGAGCAACAGAGAGTTGTTGCCTATGCTCTTTGCTCTCTTTGCTCTCTTTGCTCATGAGACTCAGGGCTTTTTGGCTAAAGGAAGTACTAAATGGCTTTTCGCTTGTGGAAAGATTGATACGAGCGTGATCATTTCTGCTATTCGTCAGCTGGTCAGTATATTACCATATGAATTGATTAACAGTTCACCTATCTTAAAGCTGGGAATCTTGATTTCAATGCCATATAATTCTGCCTATTTATATCTTACTTTATCTTAATTCTAATCAAAGTCCTTTGTTTAAATAAGGTCTCTCTCTGGAAGTGATTAATTCTTGCTAGATGCTGAAACTTTTTCTGTAAGTGGGTGTGTATTTTGTCAGTGTGTGTGTAAAATCTCAACTAATTCCCTGTACAGCTGAACTTAGTTTTACAACTTTTTTTTCTACTAGGTTCTATGACAGTGATTGATTTGGAGAATTCAGTAACCTTACTTTCAGTGTCTCCCCTTCTTCTGACCCATATGCATCTAGGCATAGATGCGATCTTTGAAAGACTTTATTCCCTTGTATGTAGCACTAAACCTGCATTATATGGGGAAACTGTTGTTTAAACATGTCTTAAAATAGCTTTTGGTGGTCTCTTTGCAAACACATGCTTCTTCTTCCCAACACCCCCCACGGTAAGGTTTTCTCAGGAATGTCCTGGGAAGGTGTCCTGAGGTGTGTCCCATTGGCCTTTGTTAACCCCTTCCTGTGATTGGGTGTTCCTGTAAGCCCCTTGAGACTTCTAATTAGTTACTCTGTGAATTCTCCTAAACCCTATAAATGTAACCCCCCAACAATAAACTCTCTCTTGCCTCCTCTCCATGCCCGGTGTCCTGTCTCCGTGCCGGCCATGGGGCCACGGGCGGGAAGGGAGGGGAGGGCACCTCTCCCCTCCAGGCTCAGGGCCAGAAGAAAACCCTGAAGAAACCCCTGGAGTTCCCTTTCCCCATCCTTCAAGGCGTCGGAATGGTTCTTCAGATGGAAATGGAACTAGAACTGGGCCACCCCATGTCATGGATGGGGAAAGGGATCCAGACTTGTACTTTGCAAAATTATTCAGTTCATCTTAGTATTCTTATTTAAGGCCTGTCCCCAGCCCTTTGAAATATCTGTGATGTCTAATTTGTCAGCCCTCATGTTCTCTGGGAGCGAGCTGCACAAAATCCTGCACACAGCATATCACGTGGCTGTTGCTGATGCTCTTTTGGTTGGCAAGGTTGGAGGGGAAGGTGGGAAAAGGACAAAAGAGAAGAAAAGTATTTAAAATGCCTATTATCTATTTATATATTTATTCAGTGTACTCCAAAGTGTTTGGAGAGGCCTTTGCTTGAGATAGCTGATATTCCTAGAGGAACTGAAGTCAACAGTAGCTTTTTGATGACTTAGCACTTTAAGTGCCATTTTTTGCTGCACTTCTCTTTGAGTTGTCCACAGCAATGTTGATGAAATTCATTCTAAGTGCTGAATGTTGATGTTATTAAATACTTTTATTACAGCCAAAGCTTTTATGCACTGGCTTCACAAATTAGCACTGTTAACCTGTCTTCTGTAGAGGTTGAGGCCAAGAGACCCTGAGACCAAGGATCGTGGAGCAAGCTGCAGTCCAGTACTTTGTTAGCCCTTTGCCTTTGCCATCACTGTCACTGGCAAAAAGCCCAGTCTAATGTCCTCTGTGGGATTTTCAGTCCAGTCTTGCTTTCTGCTCTGCTAGTAAGTTGTACTTCATTAGTAGAGAATCAACATACTTTCTCCAAGTCTGATTTCCTGAGTACTGCTGGTGAACTTTAATCAGTTCACCCAATATTGACTGTAATAACTATTTCAAATTTAAAACAATTTGTCTTGGCTAAAGCTTGTCTTCTGAAAGAGCATCCCATTTATATAGAGAGTTAAAAAGAGGTGGAGAATCCAGATAGTCTTTTGCTACTTATTATTATACTAATTTTTTTAATTTCATTTAATTTAACTCCAGTTTGGTTATAAACTCTAGCTCTTGGTTTTGGTTTTGCCTTTTCCTGATAGATTAAGCACCTTTGTGCAACCCATTTTTCCTCCATATTTAAGACATCCATACACTGTAATCAAACTACCTTTCAATCTTCTTTCTGGTAAAATAAAGAGACTGAGATCTTTATGTTTCTCAGTGTAAGGTACTTTCTCCAAACCTAAACTAAATTGTTTGGCTTCCTTTCACGTCCTTCAATTTGTCAACAACTCTTAAGAAATGAGAATGCCAGAATCATTTGAAGCATTTTAGTATAGATTTCAAAAATATAATATGTAAAGGTAGAATTATTTTATGGGTCCTATTTGCTAACCCCCTGTTTTCTAAATGACCAACAGCTTGGAACTCATTTCTATAGTTTTATATAATTACACTCAAAACAATTTAATTTTATCTATGTAAAATGCTGTTTAAAGATGATAAAAACTCTGTGAGCTCCCATAAAATTCAGCAAATATATTCATCCCAAAGAAGTGAAATATTTAGGACTAGACCTTTCTTTTTTTTTTTTTTTTCTTTTAATGACACACACTTTTTATTTTGGCAAAAAAAGCACAAACCCCAAACAATCTGCAGCTGTTTCGGTCCAAATTTAGTAGGTGACATGTGGATATAATCTGAAATAAGCTGCATACGGAGACCTACAGAACCATTGATAATCTTAATGCCTGACAAAATAAGCATTAAGGACTAAATATAAAAATGGTGCCAAATTCTTGTTGGAGCACTTGTAAGTGAAATGTGACTAAAATACAATATTCAGGCAAATATTCCTACTCGTTGCACAGACTAAACAGGCAAAATACTCTCAAAGCACTTTTAAATAAAACACAGAAAAATATTCAGGAAACAATCTAACTTTTAAATTTGTAGTTATCTATTTCTCTCTCTTATGGAGATGAGAGGCTAAAAACCAGCTGGTCAAATCCCTACTTGCATTGGCTTTAGTAGGAGGAGATTAGGCTATATATTCACACTCCTAGGGGTAGAGAATGCAATAGCATCATTGTCATTGCAGGCACTGGAGGACTTAAGATCTTGCATAATGAAGGCTGTATTTCTTTGCTTTGGCAAGATAGGTACAAGCATTAAGCAGGTGATTAGCAGATCAAATAAGCACTTTGAATTTTATTATAGATCTTTATCTGCCATTCTAGTACATTTTTAATAGAAAAATGTAGTCAAACTGGAGGAAGAAAAAGACACCTTCAAAGTCCTGACTTCCCTTCCTATCCTCCTCTTTACCACCTAATTTCAGCTTGGAGGGATTTTTCCCCTTTCACTATGTGTCACATTGCATGATGGTTAGCTTTCAGGACTAGGATAGGCTTGCAGAGAGTTAAAATGTTTGTTGTATTGAAAAGCATTCACTTAGTTACGCAGGTGTCTTTTTCTCTGTTGTAAGTCCTTACACATGTGGCCAAACTGAACTCACTCTTCAAATGTGTTTTTGCCATCAGGTGACTGCACTGAAGACCATCCTCCTCTGGACAGGCGCAAAGCAGGTAAAAAAATCCACTGATTTCAGATGTCTTAAGATTACTCTTTTCTAATGCAGCTTGTATGTGCCAGTAGACACATTGTGACATGCGGCTGTGTGGCAGCCTGCAACACAATACACTGGACACAGGTGATTCTCTGCTTTCTAGCTCTGAGGAGCGAATGGACTCAGCAGAGTTGAGGAGTCAAGCATCTCTCACACGTAATGATGAACAGTCAAGAGATATGTACTTTGTACAGGTTCAAGGCAAAGGGACTTTCTGCTCTTGATTTTCAATCCCTTTGCTCTGGGGCATAATGTTCATTTGATTTGCTTGACTGTGTCTTTGAATTCAGCGGCAAAACCTGTAGGCCCAGAATCTACACTTTTCCACTATTTAATTACTACACAAAAATATTCAGTTTATTGAACCAGTTCTAAAATCCCTGGGATATATTGTCCATCTCCTCTGTACTCAATAACGAATTTCAGAGCATTGATAAAAACCTCCTAAAGAAATACAGCCTCTGACCTCACAAAGCAAACATTCTAGGAAGATCCCTCCAAATGCTGGAACAAAGGCAAGATTATAGGATATTATAAGAAAAGGTCAACAGTACAGATAAAGGTTATTATTTAAGTTTAACAAGTAAATTCAAAACTACTTTATGTTAACGGATTAGCAGTAATATAATGATGAATTCAGTAAGATGTGTTGTAATATGCTATTTAAAATTAAAATGGTCTGGGTCTATTATAAACTAATTTATTATATTCATAGGCAAATGAGTCTAAAATTAATGTTGTGTCGTGCTTTAATAATATCTTCAAGAATATTAGTTTTAATGAACAAAGATAATGAAAGAAAGAGGAGAGAAAATAAAATAATTAAGCCACTGAATTTTGAAATTCATCACTTTTTAGTGTTCTGTGAATGAATAAATAAGTGGTAGAGTTGATTACTGCACTGCTGTATGAGCACAACAAAAACTAAGGCTGAATTAAGAAATTCTGTAAACTCTTCCTGAAGTGTCAGAGAGGCAGCTGCTGGAAAAGGCAGGTTGGCAGAGCTACCTGCATCTTCCTGGACTTCATCCTTCATGAAGTAGGTGATATTTGCCCAGAAGGATCTCAACTAAGACAACAGCCTATGCTGCAGGAGACCAGCCTTCACCACAAAAGTAGAGTGCTCTAATCAATAAAACATATAGTTGAGTGTGGCTACTCATCTATATAGGCACCACTGTTAACAGTTATCCAGCATCATCTTGCAGACAAACTGTTAAGTTAAGAGATAGAAGGACCCACCAGACCGTTTGACTTCTGGAGCCATCTTTGGATTTTCTGGGTCTGAGTGATGTACTGAATATCAGGAAGAGGAATCTGTGGTAGATCAAAGAATAGAGAAATCCAGCTGCACAGATAGACTTCAAAGGTAATTAGTTTTTCTTTCTTTCCTCAAATAAGAGAAGCACAAAAAAGGAAAGCAGCAAAGCATCTCCATGCAATTCCTACATTAAGGAGTAATAAATTGTTCCCTTCCTCACCTCAGCAGTATTTTCTATTGCTAAGCCAGGCATCTGCAGTGCTATATATTGCCAAAAGAGAACTCAGAGGTAAGATGATGCTTTCATCTCAAATCAATATGTGTGAATGTTGTTAGGTCTAATTATAAACACTTTTATCTCGTGCTCCAATCAATTAACAGTTGTTTTTTGGTAGCTGTAAATGCCATGAAGCAGTGCAGTTGTTAGCTACACTCATCTACACTTAGTTGCTAGTACATCAAGGGCTGATTGCAGTCAAGTGATTCTTTTTGCCCAGAGAGGTTACTTTTCCTGATGTGCCATGTTATTTCTGTTCTGAAGGAGTGATTCAGATCCTTTGCTTGGTAAAGTGGAACAGCTTCCCTTAAGTTAATGGAACTATACCAAGCCGTATCGGTAGGATATCAGGCCAGTGGGAAGTTTATTCTGCTATTCCAGAGCTCAGTAAAAGAGAAAGATAATCTGGAAAAGAACATTCAGGAAAGGAGTGTTTGAAAAAAATAATTTTAATAATTTGATTTTATAATTTGCTTTGTGATACCAATCACCACACTATTGAAAAAAGCAAAGGTCTTTGTCAAGTCTTTTCTTTTTCTTGCATAATATTATCTCTGCCTGATCAAATATGTCTTAAGTCCCTCTGTGAACAGAAGTTGCACTCTTTGAAACTCACTTCTTAATGCAAATCAGCTTGCTTGTTTTCAGCTTCATAATCTTTTCCACGGCAACAGCCTATCCGGATGTCACAGATAGAAAATGATGACTTTTGATGAGTAATAAGCAGCAGGGGCAAATGAATCCTTCAGGAAGGAGAGTGAAAAAAATCCCCTTTAGATTAGATCTGACAAAAAGAACTTAATTCACCAGGCATGTAATTTAAACCCAGTGATGATATTTGCAAAGTTTATTTGGTCTTAAACTCCCTTTAAGTACTCTCTGTGCATGATGCAGCATAATTTGCTGGTCTGCTGGGTCCCCATCAGCACAGCAGCTGAGAGAGTCCTGGAATTTGTCCCAAAAGAACATGTAAGTCTGGCAAAACATTCTTGATGAATGAAACCAATAAAACAAAAGAGAAACATTTTCTGTGTGAGAATTAGGTGGAGTTTAATGTCCGCGCACCGTGCTGAAGATTTTTACTTGGCACTGCCTACGTATAGCAAGCTTTTGTCTCTTCTGTCAGAACTGTCTGCAACCCACTGCTTATTCAGAGGGTGTTTTCATAGTTAATAGCAGCATAACTAACAACTAAAGGCTATTTCTGGCTGCAGGGATTTTGCATTGCTGGGAGAATATTTGAGCAACTTGGAGATTTGTTTTGCTCTTGGTTAGGTCTTATATATTTTTAAAAGACTTAATACAGAAATATTGGGAAACTAGAGTCTTCAGTCCTCCCTGAGGCAATGAGTGTTAGTAATTAGGCTGGGCTCCCTCTAGCCAGAAACACTTCAGTGATTTTTAAAATTAATACATTGCCACTGTTAAAATCTGAGTGTTCATTTGCCTTAGGGATGTACAGAATGTTCCATGATCCCAGAGAGGGAAAGATGTATGTGTTTTTAGCAGGATCCACACTGGTTTTAGGTCTTCGAAGAACTTTGCATACTTGACTATGCTGTTAGTCGCAGTAGCCCATAAGAGACAGTAAATAAGCATGCAACTTCAGAAGGAAGCAGGGAAAACATAGAATTTAAATTTAGCCTTCCCCTCTTACACTGCCTGATTATTCCTCTGCAGCAAGGAGCAATCCGTGTTTTTTAAGGAGGTAATCTAGTTCAGTGAAACCTCATACAGACTACAGCTGAGCAGACTCTTCTGGTGGAAGAAGTGTGATTCTTCTTTTTTCCCCTCACTATTTCAGCTTTTCATGTTGGCTTTCCTATATCTCTATTAACCTCTTTTATTTTCTCTGACTACCTAAAGCAGCTGTGTTGGTCACAGTCACAACTAGAGTACTTTTGCCTTCAGGAATCATTATTATCTCTCTTGAGCAACTGAATTAATAATTCTTCTGTATGTGTTTGGGCACCTAATGGTGTACTGCATATTACTGAAGGTATCATTTAAAAACCTTCTTCCTTTAATAGTTGCAAATGGAGCAAGTCCACAGGTGACCAAGGGCTGGTAGGGGAGGAAGGGACAAAATCTTGTATTTGAACATCGGTATGTAGTTTTTGGCATCTCTTGCTCGAGGTTAAAATGTCTGTGCCTTTCAAAGGAGAAATCCAGCTTGTCTTCATTCTGGCATCTCTGCTCAACAAGCATGCCATGCTGGACAACCTACCTACTTCGATGCTCACAGTTTTTATAACAGTTTTACCTCACAGAGGTTGGGAGAGGGACATTATCCATTTATAAGCTGCTGATTTAAGTAAAGTCAGTGTAACGTGGTGATACTGGATGGAAAAACTAACGCAGTTATGAGCAATGCTTTTGAAGAGTGAGGTGCTTGAGTTGCAATGTATTGCAAAAACAATATGAAATGATGTGGTTTAGTCATAACAGCATTGAATAAGGAAGGCTTCAATAGAAAGGAGTGAAAAATCAGACATGACTATGCATTGCTGTAAAAATAAGTAATGCAAAAATAATTTCAATATCTCCCTGGCATGCACTTTTTACTAAGACACTCCCTAGGACTACCTTTCCAAACAGCTGAATCACCGAAAGAAGCTTTTGTCCACAGGGCCACATCAAACTTCTGTGGCCCCTCTTTATCTTAGTCCCATCAGATATGTATGAGACATTAGCAACACTGCTTATGTACCAACTGAGCCTTTGGGTTAAATTAGTCTGGGCTAGTAAAATATGTTTGGGTAGCTGGTCATGCCTTTTGCCTGCTTTTTAATGGTTAACCCTTTCAGGTTGTCAGTGGGACTTCACAGCCTACCATAAGTATTGTGGCAGGGAAGACAGATGTGGAAGTTCTTGAGGAAGCATAGGTGAAGACTAGAGAATCAGTTTGCCTGTGGCCTCCACACAAGTGAGAGGAAGGTAGCTTTTATAATCATGTAGCTTGTGAACCTGAAAGGAGAACCTGGAGAAGGAAGTGTTCTTTAGTGCACAGTAAATGCATTCCTGCCCTCCTTGATATATAGGATAAAACTAATAAATCCCCCATCTCTGTGTGTTTTAGGTAAGTGAAGAGATTTAATACAACTTTAAGTAAGAGACTTATTTTTTGTCTCCTTGTTTCTGTGTTCTCCGATCTTTTAATCTGCATTTTATGCCAAAATTTTGCCAGTTTCTACCAGGTGAAGGTTTGACTATGAAGTAGGTAACGGAAACAATCACAGCACAGGCTGTAACAGTTTTTACTAAGAGTCTGTAACATTTTGACTTTCCCATAGAACGCTTTCCATCATATCCATGTTCAGGTGAAACTGAACAAGCACATGCAAAGGCCTCTGGGATGACAATTCAAATTCATCTACATGTAATGGGAAATTCACCATTAGCTCTTATGGACAACAGATAAAAGCAATGAGGGCACACGTTAAGTCAGCAACATCGCTTGTGGAAGTGGACAGGTAAAATCCAGAATAACTGTTCAGAAATTAGCTTGGGTTTTAAAATGGGCATGAAAATAAACATAACTAAAAGTGTTTGGTTCACTATATTTTATTCTTTTTTAGCCAATTTAAGATTTTAATGGCACATCTGTAAGTACTAGTAAATTTCATATGACATTTGAGTGAGAATGAAGTCTCCTTCATTGGATTCTGTGTGATTTTTCTTGTCAGCTACAAAAACAATTGACCTTAATATGTGAAAAAATGGAAGGTAATGTTTTACTATGCAATTTTAGGACCCAATTCCAATATATTCACTCCAAATATCAATTTTAACAGAAGGAAATGATACTCAACACAACATAACATTTGCATGTATAATAACCTCTGGCATATTGGTTCCAACGCATTTTTATCATTTTCAAAGATCAGGATTTGGCTTCAGCTTGAAACATTTAATTCACCTACACAAATAGTAGAATTTGGGCTTGAGGGAAAAATTGAAAAAATCTGGACATTGCCTCTTTAGGCTGCTATACTTTACAGAGTTTAGAAGCAAATATTTGATTTTATTTCTAGCTGTAAAATAATGTTAACCATCAGTTCATGTAATGTAACGAATCAGTTTATACTCTCCTTTTAATTGCTATTTAAATGTAATTGAAAACTTTCCTTTAAATCAGTCCAGAAGTGGCCTGGATCCTCAGTGTTTCTAGCACTGAGTCAGAGATAGTAATATTTCCTAAGACTTTGAAAAAGATGTAGCAAGTTTCACATTTCACTAATTTGTACACAGCAAGATGAATCATGCATCAGCGCTAGCAAAATTGTTAATATACAGTGTGTTATTCTTTGTTTATTCAAATATATAGAATTACTTGAAATTAGGTAAACAAATTGCCTTTCATTTTTTTTAACTATTAACATATTATTCTTGTTGCCAACTATTTGGAAAGTTGAAATACATGTTTAGGGAAAATCTGACAATTTAAGAACATCTGGAAATACAAACAGTTGATATGGTTTATACAGCTATCTGTTTTAACTAAGCTGCATACTTCAATTATTTTTAAGTTCTAAACCGTATAAAGTTCTGCTTAAGGTAGAGCAACTGTTGGAATGAATATTTTCTTTAAATAGACACTCAGCAAATTTTACTGAAAACAGCGAAACTTGAAAGTTAATGCAAGAGTTAATGCACAGAACTGTATTTTTTGATAAATTTTGTTTAAAGAATGCATGGTTTGATTCCTTTCTGTTTATTCTAACATTCAAACCAAGTGAAACTCCAGGGAATTATTAGAGAGACAAATTAAAACAACAGATGGACTTGCAGTTGTGTGCATAAGGACATCTTTTCAAAAAGCCTCCTGACAATTTCAGATATTGCAAGTTATTCTATTTAATTTCAAATGAAGAATGTCTCTTTTTCTTCAGAACTGTCAATCTCAGCAAGCCCATAAGAAGATGATTTAAAAACATCATGAAATATATTTTTCCACTTGTCTTTTTTGAAGTATATTGACAATCAGATTATAAAGTAGGTAGAAAAATGTATTCCATTTTTTAACAGATGCAAAACATGAGCACTCAGATCTTTCAAACACAGCAGACTGCAGTGCTCGCACAGAAATGATTTCTTTGCAGTCAAGTACAATTGACATGGTCTTTGAAGACAAAATATCAAATTTTCCAGTGGTCTGTCTACTCTTAGGACTGAAAAAGTTTTTTGGAGACAGTGGGCGTTACTCAATCAGATTAAACCCACCTGAATGACTGTAACCCAGGCAGCTGGTATGGTATTGGATTTGCACCCTGATTGCAATGTTGAAAGGTAATGAAATAATTTGTGAATTGCAGGGCAACAGAGCTATTATTGCTGTGCACTTTGATTGTTTGGCCTTCTGCCACTTGCTTTCAGCTGTCACTACTTATCATGAAAGAAGAACAGAAAGGGAAACAGAATCCTTACCAGCTCATCCTCAGTAACACGACTTAAAGGGATGTACATGCAAGTTTTGAATTTGAGATAGAGCTGTTTAAGTACCACTCAACTTGTATAAAATAGATGAATTAAAACCACAAGTGCCACAAAATAGCTGTCTGTAGCAGGGGTATATATTTGGCCACCTCAGTGATGGGCATGATACAAGGATTTAGACAAATAAAGAAGCAGTACTAACAAGTCCATGACACTGGTAAAGGGCACATCAGAGCAGGCACAGATCTTCCATGTGAATCGGGAGCTAGTCAGGGTCTGGAAAGCACATAGTTGCAAGAGTCATTGTCCTTGCTAAATGTCCCTCTTTATTTACAAGGCTATGTTACAGTTGGAGCAAACCTGGCTTGTGTTGTACTGTCATGGATCATGAAGCATTGCTTTCAGATTTGTCTGGGTGTCTTCTTGCATTTCTGCCCACAGGTGAATACTAGTACTACACCCTGAGGATTTCCTTAATTAGCCTTTTGAACAGGGTTAAATTCACACGAGCTATGAACTATATCCATTTCTTCAGATAGGCCTCCTATTTACATATGGATAACTGTATGAGCAAATCCAGCAAATATAGCAGCAGATTGGCTTTCCTGTGTTTTAGTAAACTTCAGAGATGGAAGTTTACAACTTTGTAAATGGTATTGCAACAGTGGGATTTCAAATATGTTGGGTCTTTACAAGTATAAATGAGTTCCCCTTCTCTGAGCTTACCCAGAACCTCACTGAGAAACTTGCTCTGCTTCATTAAGAAGTACCATTGCTTCCCTAAGGTCTTCTACAAAGGCAGCAGGTTCCCAGAACTGCAGAATCACTGAGGGTATGGGAATTGGCAAAGGAAACAATTTTATTTTCTTTAGTTTCATCTTATTTTGCAGTAATGCCTTGCACTCAAATGTGAAAAATTAATTTGAAAGAGGTGATTTATTAATCAAAATTGTCTTATTAGAACTTATGTGGATCTACATTTGTTTTATAAGCAACCCATTTAAAGTGCTGTATTTGGTTACTGAAATTGTGTCTGTTACTGACCAACTTTGCTTTCTTTTTTAAAACAAATAACTTTTTAAGAAACACAATGAAAAATGAAATAAAAAAGTGCAGATAGAGTGTGAACAAAGCTGTACTTAATTACTAATAGATGTTCCCTTAATGCATGTTTTATATGCTTTCTCATGAGGTATTAATACTCTGTAACAAGAAAACAAGCCAATGTCCTTTGAGAATTAAATCTTAAACAAGGCTTCAAAAATCAGATGACATATCCAAAAGTTGATTCAATTTAGAGCAACACTTAATATTTGTAGTTACTTTTAATCTAATGGGCTAGAGCTGTTTTGTTTTTACTGTAGATTTTCACAGCTTGACGGTAGATTAGCTAATTGAGCTTGCAGAGCTAATACATTGACCAATTCACAAAATGCTTTCCTGGGATTTGTAGCAATCACAATAAAGGAAAAAAAATTGCTGATTTATGTAAGAAATTTATAGCACAAGAAAATTCGAAATGGTTCAATAGGTGCCTATTATTGCTGTCTTTACTTATTCCTTCTCAACTCTGAAGTAAAATAACTGATCAATTTGCATCTGCCCAGTTGACTTTTACAGTATGAGCTTAAGAAACCTTATTCTACAAGTGATACTGTTTTACTTTGCATGTTCTATCATAACAAATTTGTAAAATATTTTGAGTCTTCTCAAGTTCCAATGAATCAAGTGAAACTAGCTTTTTAAATTTCAATATTACACAACGATTTTTTTTTTACGTTTTGGTTCTACTTTATAATCTTATGTCTTTTTCACCCTAGACTGATACCAGTATCATCATCTTCAGGGTTTGAGAAGATTTGGACCATGTTAAGTCTCATTCAGATTTTTTCATTACTTTATTCTTCTATCACTTCATGAAGTTTTACCTAAGACCAAAGCCTGTAATGAATTCACATCAAGTAGTGGTCTTTAAAAATTATGCAATTGAAAGGCTCCTACAGATTTCAGTAGGTGTTTGCATTGGTCCCTTTGTATCAATAAGCTTTCAGAATTAGTCTTTGAATTAAATTTGTTTTGAAGTTGATTACATACCCATTCCAGCATTGCTGGAAAAAAAAAAAACACTAAATCTCACTTTCTCATTAAGCTTCTAGATGTTTTGCTATTAATGGGATCATGATTTGATGGTTTGAATGTGAAGAAATTTTTGCAAGCTTTGATTAAAAGAGCTGTATAGTTTGTGTCTTTTGGGTCATGTCTTTTAAGTTTTTTTGTTTTTTTATCAAGTGTGCCAAATAGCAGACCTTTCTTGTCTAGTCTCTCCTATTTGAGAGAAGAACTTAAGCTTTGTGTTCCTGAGAAGTTTTCTGTCTTACTGAATCAAAGTTTTTTTGAGAAATGATTGATCATCTCCAGTTCCAGGTCTCCTCTGACACAAATAGCTGGTCAGATCTGTAGGTCAGAGAATGAGAATCCTATCCCGCGCTTTTACCAAAATAATCAGTAGTTTAGCAGGATGGACTATATAAAGATAACAAGCAAAATTACTACAGCTGGAAAACAGCTTGTGTTTCAGGATAAATGCACACACAGAACTGTGCTTGAGAACGAGGAATTTTGAGCCTACTTTTTCAAGGATGGCAAAATAGTAAGCAGTGAATGCAAGGACATTCTAGAAAACCTTCTTTTTCTTTATGCTGAGAGAAACCAAGGAGAGAGATGAAAGTCCAGGACTCTGATCACAGGAGCTGAAAAGCTGTCTTTAAACTTTGTTTTGATGGTTGGGCAGAACTTTCTCAACTAGAAGGAGTAGCATTTGAACAGAAAGTCACAGGCACATCACTACTGCTAAGGAAGGTATAGGAGTAAATTGTTGAAGGAAAAGCAGCAAGCAGAACTCATAACCATTCATCAGACAGAGCCTGAGACCAGAATTCTTGAAATTAGAGAACTTCAGCTGTGAGGCATCATCAAAAAACAGTGGTGAGAGGATCAAATCTGGGTATTGTTTTGGACTTTGCCTTGGGAGAAATGTAAAGTTTAATGCTTTTAGCAAGAGTGTAACTCACCACTTAGGGAAGAGGAGAAAAAATTTCCAGAGCTCTAAGCTATGCTTTGCTTTGCACCGTGATAGACCGTGAGATGTAGGCTCAAAGTTTAGTTTTTTATAAAGCGAGGACAATGCACAGCACTCCCATTGGAGTTCAGTAATCACAAGTACGTATAACACAGTACGTTCTTCAATTCTGTCCCCTCTTTATAGCATTTCAACTATTTTCTAAGTAGTAAAGATGTGCAAAATGCACTGATTATTTATTTTTAAAACCCTAAAGCAGAGTCAACAAAGTGCAAAAATAACTAGATTCAAGCACAGACACTGATAGTTTAAAAAGATTAGGTTTGTAGTCCGCACAGCATGCTGCAACTGCTTCTTAAAAGAATGTGAGGAAAATATTTCTGAATAGTTTGAGAATATGTGGGCTCAGTAGACATTTATTTCTATGAAAAATAAAAGTCTGTCAACAAATGCACAGCTACAGAATAGTCTGTATGCTGGTTTTTTTAAGCATCTTTTGTGTATAATTTCTCTTATAAAATATGATGGGTCTTTCTCTGCAGAATGATTGTGCCATTGAGATAATAGCTAGAGGCTTTTTCTCCTTTTTCTCTTTACAGGTTCCAAACCACTCCAGAGTCTTACATATCAAGAGAGTATCACCTTCGTGGGCCCTGAGCTTGAACTAAGTCTCATTATTTTGCCAAGATATACACCATACTGCTGAAAAGTATAAAATAACTTTGGAAACCATTATCAAGAAGTTATGGTAGTCATAGACTTGGACATTTCTAGGTCAGAGTAAGAATTCTGCTGTCAAGAGCTCCCAAGCCTCTAGATGATGCTGTAAAGAAAGATTCACTCACTGTACTTGAACAGAGAATGAGAGAATATTTTAGCCTATTTCTTTACTAGCTTGGTTCCTTATCTGTTTTCTGAAAGCTGCTGGAAAGCAACAGAGATTTAGCTGCCAGGTCTAAACTGCAGGGGAGGAATTGGCAGTAGTAAAAGCAAAAAGATTCAGCAAATAAAAGATAATATAGATCGTCTCCTGTTGTGTCTGTTTTCAAATTACTGTGTTTAAATGAACTTCTTGTTCTGCAAGCTGTCTTTAGTCTCTTGCTTGCTGGCCTCCAATGACCTTTCTCTGATTTTCTTTTCCCTTTACAGTCTCATGGCATTCAAACTTTTATCTGCCTTTCTGGTACTTTAAATATGGACAAATTCAGTGTATACTTTTAATCCTGTGGGAAGTCTGATCTCATTTGCTAGCTCTTTAGGCCACGAAATACAGTGTAAGATACTGCCTTGTGTTGTAGATGACTGTATGGCTATTTGATTTGTGACTATAAATATTTGTACACTAAAATTCTTGCTCTGCCTCTTCTTCCTCTGCTTATGTAATAATTAGGGGCAATAGAACCCCAAATTTCTTGTGTTAGAGGGCGGGACCAATGTTAAGGTCACGTCTCATCTTATTCAGTACATGTATAAGGATCATGAAAAATGCCTAGTCAGATTTAACAGGACAAACATGAGTGATTTTATTTTTCATCTTTTTTTTGGAAATAAACTTGTCCTAACATAAAGGCACCATCTCTAAATTTTGATGGTCTTCCTTGGAATATGATTTCTAGACTTCTTTATTGACAGACATTATTAAAGAGAAAAAAAATCCAACAGTAATGTGTGACCGAAGAAAAATGCTGTGGAGTTTTGGTTTTCTTTCTTTTGTGGTTTTTGGGCTTGTTTTGCATTACTTCAAGAATTTCAGGGTAGTCACTGAAGCTTTTTCTGAAGCCTGTGGAAGCTGCTCAGGATTTGTCAAAGACATATGTTTGAGACTCCCGTTCATCTTAAATTTGCTGGGCTAAATTAATGGACAGGGAAGACAGAGTTATCCTTTGTGTTCTTACCATTGCATTTCCCTGCTCAAACAGTTTCAGTGGATGGAGCAGCATTACCCACAAGAAAGAAAGTTGTATCCAAGTCTTCTTAGCTGTTTGCTCTTCGGTGACCAGGGAACGCCCAGTGGAGCAGGAGCATTGCTTCAGAATGGAAGCTGTACTAACAGCCAGAAGAGAAGGCTACAATTGAATGGTGATCTTGAAAATCTACTGCACTGCCTAAAGGTGATACCAACAGGAGTATGTCAGCATGAGGGCTGTAGTCTTGAGGAGTGGTAGTGACAGTGAAAGCCTCATGTTCTAAACTAACCCAGGCTGATCATTCCTTTGACATATGAGATTAAGTGGAGGTCAAAAGTCTAGAGCAAGTAACTATTGAAAGGTTGCCTCATGTAGAGCAAAGGATCACAGGTCAAAAGCCTTACATCTTAGCTTCTTTGTCACCATGACATCAGTGAGGATTGTTAGAGAGTCCCTACGCTTAAAGTCCCCTTAATTGAGTCTAGAGTCCTAGATTTGTAGCAATACCTAAGGAAATCGACAACACTTAAGTGTTTGGAATATGGGTTGCACAGCTTCTCTTCCTCTTTTTTTCTAGAGTGAGATGGACCTAATTAAACTGCCCTGTTCATCTGACTATGAACAACTGTGAGAACCACATTTCGTGAAGCAACTTAAGTGCCACAGGTGAAAGGTATATTGTTAATGTTAGAAATGTATACTTCTACTAGCAGAGAACTTTTTGCAAAGTTGAAAGAGAAAGTAAAACTAAGTATGAAAACTTAGGAATGTGTTCCTTCTCATTTTTAGTACAAGCAGTCTTGTATGTTTGAGTAGTTTTGAAATCTACTTTAGTTTTTCATCTTTATTTCTAACAACGTTCTTTCCTTCAGGGACATATATATTATTCCTTTCACCTCCTCTTTCTCAGTGCTAGTTGGTCTCACAATCCTTTTCATTCATTTCTTTTCCTGTCTCAGTGTGAACTGTGCATGGAGGTGAAGAGAAGTGCTCTTCTTACAAGCTGATAGTTAAATAAAGCCACTCTTAAAAACTAGAAGCAATGTAAATCCTGAAATGTCCCAGGAAAGAACTATAAAGGAATGAATCTCAGTCCTCTGAGTCCATTATTGCTGGTCTGTGGCATCATTGTTATTCGGAAGACAGAAAAGAAAAAGATAATATCTAAAAATTGCATAGGCAACAGTATTCATGTGAAATTAATGTTAAGACTTTGTTTCCTTTTGATGTGTTTCTCATTAGCTATTTATTTTATTTGTGCCCATTTTTTTTCAGTCTCTCCTGTAATCATGCAATTCTCTTAAGTAATAAGGAACCACCACAATTCCTTCCACTCCTTACCCAGTTCTTTCTAAAACCTTCCATCAATAGCTACAGTGGCTGGTGCCACTTCTGAAATCTGTTAAGCTAGGACAGGTACTAAATTCGTCAGGTAGCCACTGAAAAACTGAAGAGTCGTAAAACCATAGAATCATTTGGGTTGGAAAGACCTCTAAGCTCAATGGGTCCAACCATTAACCCAGTACCTCCATATTTGCCACCAAATCATGTCCCGTCCATGTGGTATGTTCCAGCTACACCAACATGTCTTTAAAATACCTCCAGCATTGGTGAAACTTTTCATACATGGAGAGATGCTTCCCAGAGCAAGAGATGCTGCTGACCAGCTTTTAAGAAGTGTTACCTTCTTTTGGAGCTAAGAGCTTCTGAAAGCTCCTATCAACAATCGACTAGTTATAGTTCCTACTGTCTGGAAGACCTCTGTGGCTACAGATAGAATAGTATGGCAGAGAGACACAGAGGTAGACTACTTACCATTAATTTGCTGTGATATAACAGAAAAAATTTTATGAGTCTCATTAAGGGTTCACAATTATTATTTCCTGCAAACATGATGTACATAGAGACAAATGTGGTTTCAAAGGGCCAAATACCTGAGGACAAAATACATATGAGTCAACATAGCCAAGCAACACGGAACTCGTGGTTTGTTTTATTGTCATTGTTCTGGTTTTTTAATTTTGAACCATTCTTGGCATTTATTGAAGAAGAAAACTGTTTCTTCCCAACCTGAGGAAATGCAGACTTCATGGGTAAAGTTGCAACCCCAGCCATTAATGGTTGCTGGTTTTCATCTGTCCTCTGTAGGTGAAAATTCAGTCTTTATGACAGTGAGCTCATTTGCAAGTAACTGATTTCCCTCCCTGCTCCTCACTCCCTCTCTGCTCTCTCCTTCATCTCTGTTCTTTCCTGTGATAGGATAAGGATGGGATGTTGTAGGGCAGGTTTTGTCAGGGCACTGTATTCTGTACATTTTATGTCCATGTTAAGGAAATCCCTGCTCACCAAATGTATCCTGACTCTTTTGTCTCTTGGGTAGTGGGTACACTGTTTTATCCAGATATATACACAGTCCTTGGTGCAACTTGAATTCTTCAACCTCAGCTGGTGCAGCTAAGAAAATATGCAAGTATACAACAGTATTTGTGACAGTTTTGCATTAAGTAAGAAAATTGTGAGATGTTTTCTATATTTATGTCTTTGAAATATTTCTTTGCTAATTTATACCACCCACTGGACAGCTTGTCTCTCTGCATTCTTTCCTGATACCTCATACAACTATGTTTGTAAGATTGGATGGTGGAACCTAACAATTTAGTGTTTTCAAGCATTCCAAATTCTCTCAGGAAAATTATGCATATTTGGGCTATTTTTCTGTTCTTTACCACATGCACAGCATAGAAGTGTGACTGGAAGGTTTTCCATATTTCATAACATGATTCTGCAGTTTTTGGCCATTTTTTATGTTTATTAAAAGGAGCAGCCCTGAACGGACCTGACACTCTGCGTGTGCCTATGAGTGCCTATGACAAGAGACAGCTTAGCAGAGATACTAGGGCTCACATCAATAAAATCAACAGGCTGTAATTATTCCTTTGCCCATACTCAACACAATCACAGATGAGACATCTTCTGGGCTCAGTCCTGTCAGTTGCCAAGAAACCTGGCTCCAGTCCACCAAGACACAAGCACGTACTGATCTTGAAACAGTCACCTTGAACTATGTCTTCAAAGGAAGACTGTGCATATATAAAACCTTTGTTGATTCAGAACCTAAAGAATGCAGCGTCTTTCAAGAAGAACTCCTCTGTGCCCCTATTTTATCTTCTGTCCTTTGTCCTGTCCTCTTAGAGTGCCAGTGCTTGAGGCAGCAATCATTTCTCATCCTCTCTGAGTGTGTGTGTAACATTTGGTGATGGAGATTTTTATCTGAACTGAAGCCTTTAATTGTCTTCAATAGCTGTGACTACAGTTTTGTGAGGAGAAAAAAAGAGGGACTCTGGATTTCTTTTTCATAGTGCTCATTATTATTTTTTACTCTTTCTCTTGCTTTCCTTTACTCATGTTAAGCATTCGGTTTTTATCAGGCTTTCATATTTCAGGCTGCAACTCAAAAATTCTCATATGTTACTATACTATATTTTTGTTTTGTTCTTTTGTTGTTTGCTTTTTTTTTTTTAATTTCAGTTTCAGTAACGAAATATTGCCAGGTGGAGAAAGGGCATTTTGTCGAAGCCCCTGAACTCTACTACTACAAGTATAAGTAATAGCAAAGTCAGGAAAGGAAGTATCAACTTATGCAAAGCAAGGTAAGAATTTGATCAATCTGATTGGATTTTCTCTATCTATTGAATTAACAACTTGAAAGTGAATGGGGAAAACTGTCTAGTGTATCCAGGAAAAATGACATGCTTATTTCCTCTTCAAATCCTTGAAATAAGTCAGTATTTTTACACTACAGCACAGTATTTTACTTGCATCCAATTCTTCTCTACCTACCTTCTCTGCCACTGTTTAAATTTACTATGTGACATACACCTTGGGCTTTTTTTACATTTTTGTACTATCCACTCTTTTAGGCATACACTCTGTATTTTGGGCACTTTATACATTCTCTGTTCTGTCCTGTCCTTGAAATACCTTATTTTCCTACTAGTTTTCCGAAGACAACCTGCAAACCTCAGGATGACAACATTTTAGCTGAAATTGTTAGCAAACAATGAAAACAAAGTTATGCATACTGATTTTTATGTTGGTTTTGTTGATATTGTTCAATCACTTGATTGAGATTTTTGGGCTTTCTTCTCATCATGTTAGTTCTTACTTTACTTTAGAGACAACAACTCTTTGGATAGGGTTTGCTTATGGTCAGAGAATGTACATGAGTATAATGGGGTGGGACTACAACTGTTCATTTAGTTTCTAACTCTCACATAATCTCATTTTACTTGTGTGTACTCATCCTTGTTCTCCTTCCAAGCTCCAGAGACCGTCCATATCTTCCTGACATTTTACCTCCTCACATCTTAACAATGCTTCTTGTATCCTCTCTTCCCTCAACAAGAACCATCTTCTCTCATCTCCATCACCTTCAAAAGAGCCCTTCAGTGTTTGTATTGATTATAGTCAGACTGAGTTTGCATAAGACAACCGTTATCTAGTCAATGTTCAGCAGTTCTGTTAGCCTGAATTATCTCATTTATCCTTATCATATATAAATAGTTATTCTTTAGAGAAATTTAAGAGGCAAACATGTGTCTTTCATTTTCTAAGAACACATTTATTTTAGAGGTTATTGTAAAATGAGGAGCTAAAACTCATGCCCTCTTCCTAGTAGTCACAGATTGTCCTTTCTTTTCTGCTCTTTCTGCTCCATCTACATAGAGCAGGTCAGTCTGTCTCCATGATGGCAGTCCCTTGTAGTTTATTTCCTGAATGTATACTGGCTCCTTCCAGACAAATTTGCAATGCATTTACCAAAATGCAGTATGTCTACTCACTTAAGGTAAGAAAAAAATCAAAACTCTCTGCAGATAGAAATAAATCTTAGAGGCTAGTGATCACCCAGAGAGTCTGTGCTGGAGAAGTAATGTCCCTTGGTAGTAAGCTAGAGATATGTGCTGCGTCCGAAAGTGTAGTGTGATTGGGATAGGTGTAGCAATCCTACTGAGTAATAGCATATTCATTTTGGTAAGCAGTTAATTCTCCACTATTAACGGACATATTTTTTGTGAAACTGTTAGTTAGGACAGGTGAGCATCTCTCACTCTTAAAGACTATTCGAGGTGAAACATTAAAATGTGGCTATGCTGTCTCTATAGCAAAGCACAATGGAATAATGAGGTTAGCTCACAATGAATAAAACCTCACTCTTCACTATATTAAAATGAATGCGTTTATATGTGATAAACGTATTGAATACCCACACAGAGCTTGATGGATAATTGGCAAATCATGTCACCATTCAAGAGAAGGTCATCTCTTAAACTCTTGTGTTTCAGCTATTTTAACTCCAGCTCTGCTGTCATTTAAATACTTTGATATTCTCAGCGTTGGCAACTGAATTTGTCTCATTTAATAGTCTTTTCCCTTGCAGCGCATCAATGAGATGCAATCCCATATGTGACTTCTCATACAGTGACTTCTCCATGATTGAAGTTCAGTTGAAGTAAAGAGAGACTTTAGAAGCGTAAGGCTTCTTTTGTTTGGAACAGCTCAGCATTAAAAATGTTTGGAGTATTTTGGGGGTTTGTTTGTCTTTTAAATGACTGTGGCATTCATGCTGGGAGTATGCCAAAATGTCATATATTCTCTTTTGTCTTTAGCTCTAAATTCATCTTGATTATTTATATCATGCATACAAATATATACGGACAAAAATTTTTCTCATATTAATTGGAGAAATTGCCATTGCAGCCATTGAGGACTAATTTCCCAGATATTAGAGAACAAATACTGTTAGTAGGTCTAGTGTCTAGGTGTGTAAATGCCAGATTTCTTTTTCAAACTACTTTTTTTTTAAGCAATACTGAGGACAATGTTAGAGAAAATAGTATTAGTGTTAGAAAAGTCCCAAGTGAGTGAGAGTTGATCGTGTTAGTTCTACAGCACAATAATTAAAACCAGGTCTGTAACTAACAGGGAAAAGTTAGTTTACATATGTTTTCTTTAAAAAAACAAACAAAACAAATCACAGAGACTACATAACTCTAGCTTTCGTTCTGGAGGAATTTAGCTTTTGACCCTTTGATTTAGAAGAAAAAAGTATTCAAGACGTTACTCCTAAGCCAGGAAGTATGACTGCGTGCGTAGAAATGTGAACTACCACATGTAGTTTTGAAGAGAGCCTCCTGTCACGCACCCTTGTGTTTTAAAATTGGAGAACAAGATAACTGAGTGCTGAAAAAAGTAACATATGAAATTATACACTTTTTTTTTTTTTTTTTTTTAATACTTCCACCTTACCTTTTCTGTTGAACAGTTCTATTGCTGGGATTAAGAGCTGAAATTTAGAAAGAAGCAAGTCTTGTTACGCAGAAAAATTATTTTAATTTATTAGAAATTCAAAGGCTTGAGAGCAGACTGTCCTAGCATAGATGAAGGCCTGGTTGTCTACACTGTAACGTCTTTAGTTTCCCTGAAGTAGCCTTTAGTGTACACTTTGAGGAAAAAACCATGGTTATGTATGTAATTAGCTGTGTTGTTCTGCCCTCTGTGTAATGGAAGAAGGTAAGGAAATCAAATTAAGTCAAACTTTGTTGCCTTTGTGAATAGTGCTGCCTTTAAAAACTGGTGGCTTCTTAGGACAATGAAGTGTTCCCAAACAGGACCATGAAAATCTAACCAATATATTTAAAGATATCCAATTCTGAAAGTCTCATTTACCTCTCATTAAGATTAGAGTCATTAAGGGAGGTAGATACTCACTTTACTCAAGAGAAAAAACAGCAAACCTCTCCATTTCCTTTATCTGCTGGACGACTGAACTAACCAGGATCACTTACGAAATCATTTCGGAAAAGGAAGATTCGTTTGAAAACATGTCCTGGATTCTGCATTTCCTCCCAAGGGCATGAGTAAGAGGCAGAGCACTAGAACTCCTTCATGATGTTTCTGTAAGTTCTAGTGTTAAAGATTATCTGGTTTTAATACATAATATGTGGGAAAGAAATGCTGTAGTAGCTATCAGGCAGTCACATGCCATTAATTTTTTGGTGAAGATGAGTGCAAACTAAGGCATAAGGAAACAGATTTTCTTGTCTGGCATGTTGTCATATGTTTGTGGCAGAACTTTCTGAGAAAAAGTATTCTGCTCTATGTTTTTACTGATAAAACTCTCCCTAATTTCACAAAGCTTCATTGTATTCTCTGACAAGGGCACTTAAATCTCTGATTCTATTATCAGTAAAATAAAATGTGAAATCTCATTATCTACCATAATGGAGTAGCATATGAAAATTACTTATACTCCGTTTCTTTTAAAAATATACAGTTTTTACAGTAAATTCTCTACAAGCTGAAATAATAGAAGATTGGTAGGGTAACTGGCATATCCTGTGTAACTTGAAAGCAATATACCATGGAAAGAATATAACCTTGCTTGCGCTGGATTGTATGTAATTTGATATGTCATGGTGGACTGAAGACAGCTCTGCATCGAGTCAGCTCTGCATCGAGTCATCTCACATGACCCTGCACCCAAGGCACAGCTTATTGGCAAATGGATTAACCTCCTTATGAATCACAGAAGTTGTCTTCAGGCCTGCAGTCACACTGAGCTGAAGGACCAAAAGAAGAGAAAGGAAAACCATGTCTTGTAAAAAGACGTGAGACATGACTCTATGGCTCTGACCTCTTCTGGGAAGAGTATGCAATTATAGCAATTCTGGATAAGGAGATAACAGATCTTCTTTGAGGCGAGACTGGCCAAAGCAATCTAATAGCGACTGCTATAATCAGCTCTGAGGAGACGTTTCCTAGCCTCTGGTTTTCAATCACTTGCAACTTCTCTGAAATTTGTATCTTTTTGACTGAAACTTCATTCTTCAGCTCTGCCTGAGGATAAATACTTTGCTTCTAGTGTCTGAGCAGAAAACAGTCATTCCTTGGTGAGGAAAAATCTGGAAAGGAAAAGGTACTCTGTAATAAAAAGAAGGTATTTTAAATGAGATAAATTACTAAATTTTGAAACCTGACATATCTTACAGAAATTTCCTTTACTGAAGGGAATAAGAAGGAGATTGATTTTAATTTGACCAATGTTAGCAGTTAAAATTTTATTTTTGAGAATGTACAGTAGATTCTCCTTCTCTCTCCCATTCTCTCTCCAAGTGCACAAACTAGAAAGGCTGATCTACAAGTACACGTGAGTGCCACAAGTATTAAGTTTGCTGCTTAACTACCCAAGCAACAGTGCTACACCTCAAACAGGGGTTCCTTTGTCCTTGGAGAAACTAGGAGAAATTAATTTGCTTCAAGAACTCATGCACAGTTTAATAATAGGCTATTACTGTCCATGGAGAAGAATGGGCAGCTGTTCATGTCTTCTCTCGTATGATCTATGAGATCATAGAATCACAGAATCATAGAATCAGCTGGAAGGGACCTCCGAGATCATCAAGTCCAACTCTTGATCCACTACCGCTGTGGTTGCTAGACCATGGCACTAAGTGCCACACCCAGTCTCATCATAAAAACCTCCCGGGATGGAGAATCTACTACTTCCCTGGGCAGCCCATTCCAATGTCTGATTACTCTCTTTGTAAAGAAATTCTTTCTATCTAACCTAGACCTCCCCTGGCAGAGCTTAAGACCATGTCCTCTTGTCTTGCCTGGGAAAAGAGAGCAACCCCCACCTGGCTACAACCTCCTTTCAGGGAGTTGTAGAGAGTGATGAGGTCTCCCCTGAATCTCCTCTTCTCCAGGCTGAACAGCCCCAGCTCCCTCAGCCTCTCCTCATAGGACTAGTGCTTGAGTCCCTTCACCAGCCTTGTTGCTCTTCTTTGGACCTGCTCCAGGACTTCAGTATCCTTCCTGAACTAGGGGCCCAGAACTGGACACAGTACTTGAGATGTGGCCTCGCCAGTGCTGAGTATAGGGGAAGAATCACTTCCCTGCGCCTGTTGGCCACACTGTTCCTGATACAGACCAGGATGCCATTGGCCTTCTTGGCCACCTGGGCACACTGCTGACTCATGTTCAGCCTCCTGTCAATCCAGACTTTCAGGTCCCTTTCTGTCTGGCTGCTCTCCAGCCACTCTGTTCCCAACCTGTAGCGCTGCATGGGGTTGTGGCCAAAGTACAGGACCCAGCACTTGGCCTTGTTGAACCTCATCCCATTGTAATCAGCCCAACTCTGCAACCTATCCAGGTCCCTCTGCAGAGCCCTCCTGCCTTCCAGCTGATCGACACTCCCCCCCAGCTTGGTGTCATCTGCAAATTTGCTGATGATGGACTCAATTCCCTCATCTAAATCATCGATAAAGATACTAAACAGAACTGGGCCCAACACTGATCCCTGGGGGACATCACTAGTGAGTGGCCACCGACTGGATGCAGCACCATTCACCAGCACTCTCTGGGCCCGGCCCTCCAACCAGTTCCTAACCCAGCACACAGTGCCCCTGTCCAAGCCGTGGGCTGCCAGTTTTTTCAGAAGAATGCTGTGGGAGACAGTGTCAAAGGCTTTGCTGAAGTCCAGGTAGACACATCCACAGCCTTCCCGTCATCCACCAGGTGAGTCACCTGATCATAAAAGGAGATCAGGTTGGTCAGACAGGACCTGCCCTTCCTAAACCTGTGCTGGCTGGGTCTGATCCCTTGTCCATCCTGTAGGTGCTGTGTGATTGCACTTAGGATGATCTGCTCCATAACCTTGCCAGGCACTGAGGTCAGGCTGACAGGTCTGTAGCTTCCCGGGTCGTCCTTCCAGCCCTTTTTGTGGATCGGCGTGACATTTGCCGACTTCCAATCATCTAGGACCTCCCCAGTGAGCCAGGACTGTTGGTAGATGATGGAGAGTGGCTTGGTGAGCTCTTCTGCCAGCTCCCTCATCACCCTTGGGTGGATCCCATCTGGTCCCATAGACTTGTGAGGATCCAAGCAGCTCAGTAGGTCACTAACTGCTTCTTTCTGAATTACAGGGGGGTTGTTCAGATTCTACAAGCTCCAGAAACCAACTGTCCTCAGGACAACCTGTCTTACTGTTGAAAACTGAGACAAAGAAGGTGTTAAATACCTCAGCCTTTTCCTCATCTTTGATAACTCTATTCCCACCCAGGTCCAGTAAAGAATGGAGGTTTTCCTTGCCCCTCCTTTTGCTATTGATGTATCTGTAGAAGGACTTTTTGTTATCCTTCAAAGAGGTGGCGAGATTCAGTTCAAGATTTTTTTATTTCTGGCATACAGTAGTACATGTGATGCCTGAGAGAAGATGGTATCCCAATAATTGCATCCAAGTTAATGGATATTGACTTAATCAAGTAATTTCTTTTGCATCTTCTAAAATTAACCTTTTTTGTTTTCACTGAAGTTTCTCTTTTTGTGTGTGTATTGTTCAGAACAGATAGAGGGTTTCAATACAACTTTTTTTTATCTTGGAAAAACTGCACTTCTGTACCTTTGAGTTTTATGACAAACACTGACATTGTTTGTTAACCATGTGATGTTGCATTGCTTCAAGACTATACAAATATCCTCCTTATAAAGAGCATGTAATTGAACAACCCATGATCAGCTCCCTTGGATACAGATGTGATTCCAAGCTCACTCCTATTCCAAGCTGTGTACAAGCAGAGAAAAAGCTTTGGAGAGTCTCCCCTCATCATTTCAGTGCTCCACTGTGTGGTCCTCATATTTGATTACAGCCCATTTATTTTACATAATTTCTGTTAGTATTTTGGAAACATGAGGATTAGAGCTAAATTTTGAACTGTAGTTCCAGTTTTAGGTCACTTTTCATCCTGCTACCAAGTCTAAGCCATGTCTGCCTGATTTGTCATCTTTTTTATTTGACTAATAAAGTCTTTTCACAATGTTCTTCCTTCTAGCCATGGCACCTGATTAGTGGCTGTCTGATTTTACCATGTGAAATAAACTCTGATCAGTTGATAAGAATTTTACCTTCCATCATAATCTTAGCCAAAGTCTGATCAGGTTAAACTATTATTAGTCCATTTTGCAGTCTTTCTGGACACATTACAGAGCCTTGTCCCAGTACAGCATCCATTCAGGTGGGGTATGGTGGGAGAAGATGGGATTCATGCCATGATACTTTTATCATCCATCAGAGAAGCCTAGTCAAACTGGATTCCCCTCAAATATGTACTGAGCCATGCTATGGGTAACAGAATAGTTTTGGGGTTGTTTGTTTGTGTTTTTTTTTTTGAGCAGCATTACAAGACTTATTGGAGAAATAAAGCTGTAATGGCAACTGTTTTTTTTTTTAAGGATTCTGAGACTCTCTGTGTTCATTTAAATTGGGAGTTAATTTTACACTCAGGTTTTGTGGCCTATCAGTTACCTATTGCCCAAACAAGGTTTAATAGACCCTTCAAATCACTTCAGAACAAAATCAGTCTTACTTGAAACCTTCTGCTGAGATATTCCTGCTGTACATTTGCTTCCACACCTTTGTTGAAAAACTCTTTGAGACAATTAGTGTCTTAGTCCAGCATGTGATTTCCCTCCAACTCAAGAAAGAAGGGAGGATTTCTGAAGATAATAACAGAATGCACAGTACATCGCTAGAAAGATTGGTTTCCTGCTGTCTTGTTTCCATCTCTGAATACTTTATTTCTGTAGACACTACTTAAGCCTTGCAGAATAGTTTGAGTGGAATATCTGCTGGTATGTGGTTGGGATTAAAATTCACATGATCTTTATCTTGTGGTGTTCCAGTATTTTCAGCTTTTATACTTTTTTTAATCTGTTAAATTCTGACTGGATTTGATCAAGCTGATGAAAAATAAGCTTAGAATGTATTTGGATACAATATATGGATTTGGATATGGAGTACCCAGATAATTTTTTCAAAATTCAAATAATAATTCTTGACAAGGCTTCTTCAGTATCATACAGAAGTTCCTTTTGAAAGTTGTAGCCATGTAGCCTTAGCACCTCTCTCCATGTGGTTGATTCTGTCTGTTTACCAGAATAAAAACCACAAAAACTCTACATTTGCAAGTGTATCAAGTTGTATGAATCAGCCTGGCAGCATACCTCTGAAAAGGTCTTGGCTAAAAGCAAAGGGAAATGTAGCTTTTACAAAACAGCTACATGAGGAGTGAAAATGCCATAATTAAATCACTGTTACTACTACCCACTTCATAATTTAGAATTGATCAGACTTTTCTGAGATCACACCTTAGGTGAACCTTCCATGTCTCATTCCAAGTTATTGATCTGTCGGTCAGTGGATCAAGCCTGGAGTATTTTGCAGCCGTTCTCAGAAAACCTTGACCATTTTCCTGTAACCCCCATAGCTTTCAGATACAGCAACTGAGCATAGCATGCCACATCCATAACAAGGTGTGCTTTGTGACTCACAGTGTCTTTTGAGATCTGAATCTTCATGATTTTCTAGGAGGGTTACAAAAGGCCTCGAAAAGCCAAAAGAAGTCTGCAGTCCAGCCACTCTTCCTTGCCCTGCAGTGTATCTGTGATGGTGTGTTTCAGTGTCTCTAGGGCAATAACATGTATAACCTTCTTCAGTGCTTCATCTTGATATTCTGCTCCATTCTTTGTAAAAGACGGTATGACAAAATCTGATCCTTTATCATGATGCCTTTCAGGGTGATATCTACATCCCTGCTCTGTTCTGAGCTCTACCCACCCACAGCTGACTTTGCACCACATTAGTCTATAGTTAGAAATGCCACGCTCAGAGTGAATTATATAAATCATAGCAGCATTGCCTTCCCTGGAGGATATTAAACACCTTACAGCACTTGTAGGGAAGACTAAGTATTAACCATGCTGCTGAGACCAAGGATGCCGCTTTAAAAAAAAAAAAGGCTTGTTAATATTGATAGTTCTGCATGCTGTCACCAGTTTGTGCAGGACACGTTTTCAGCAGGTGTGGTGGTGATGTGAGATCAGGAACTGAAGCCAGGTAAAACCTGGAAAGTGAATTTAGTAGACCAATGTAAGGATTAGAGAGAGAGTTAAACACAAAATGCAGGCTTTAAGCAAGGCATAGAGAATTTAGTATTAAGAAATAACGGAGGCAACAAATTCACTAGAATACAGGACACTCTGACACGAGAGAACATAAGCATGAACAGAAAGAACTAAAAATGCTAGCACACACAAAAAAGGACATATGGAAGAAAAACAAAGGGAGAGAAGAAAAGGGACAAACCAAGAAATCAGGTACTCTTGCCAGATACTGAAAATCCCTGCCAAATGCACAAGGAAACTACCCAAATTAGGGAAGGTTCAAAAGTTTACGAAGATGATGATGAAAGGACACTGAGTTCACGATGAAGAAAAACAGGAACGACCACCGAAGTTCTCCCCAAATTAGAGACCACGCCTCAAACTCCGCCTCGACTCCGCCTGTTATGAATATTAAAAGTAGATGTTGCAAGATAATGAATATTCATAATATGTGATGTAACTGCTTGGTAAAAAGTGTCTAAAAAACTCAGTTGTAAGTTTCTCGAGCAGAGCAGTGTGTCCAGGGCGACTGGCTGCTTCCCGGTCGTAAAATAAATACCTCCTGCTTATAGACTGAAAACTCTGCCTCTGAGCAGTTCTTCCACGCCTTCTTTGGGGCACAAATTGGCATCAGAACAGAGGAGAGAGGGACTGTTCATGAGCTGTCTCACTTTTGTGTATGTATATATATATGTGCATCTAGCTAAACTGACAAAGGAAACTTGTCTCATTCCACATCTGAGTTTAAATACATGGTCATTATTTGTTCTGTTGCTTCAGTCCCAGCCTGTGTGGAGTACGAAAAGCTGAGCAGAAGTGCTTGCTATGATGTGTAATTGCTCCATAACTGCACCATTGCCATTATCCACCACTTTTTTCAGAGTACCTCAAATATTTTCGTATTGTGGAGTTAAATCTCAACATGGTTTTAATTTCTTTCTCCAGTCTTTGACTCCATACTCTCCTGTCAGCATTAAAACCTTGGAACACTGTGCTGGGTTTTTGCTTTTTTGGTTGCCTTTTTTTTTTTTTTACGTGTTTTGTGCCTGTGTGGACAGCTGAGCCTGCCTTTTTACTATGTACCCCCCAACATCACATTCCCAAGGGAAACTGGTGAAACATCAAGCAATAGCACTGTGTTTATTTTAGCTGATATTGTCGTAAAGGTATACGGTTAGCTGCTTACTCCGCTAAAATGTTGGTGAGGGAGGTATTAGAAAATATATGGGGAAGTTGGAAGTTTGTCTTGAGGTTTTTTGAGGATCCTGAAAAGGAGAGTATCTGCTACCCTGGTCCAGGAGCAGAGCAGAGATTCTTTGTCTAGTACAGTGCTCATGTGCTGTCAATAATCTTGGCAGGGGAGGAGGTCCTACTTGTTCATAACACACCTTGTCTCTTTTGTCCATGATGAAAGTAATTAATGTGAAAAAATAAACCCAAAGAAAGTAAAACATGGTTATGACTATAGAAATCTCTCTCTGTATGAAATCTTGTGGTAACTTTGAAAAGGTACAGTTGATTTTAGCAGAGAAAAGATGTCTGGGGAAAATATATTGTTTGATGCAAATTTCTGCAGAAAATTCAGGATGATATTTTGCATTCATTTTTAAATGTAACTATCTGTAATGGGTATGTAGGGTGTAGTTTCTTAATTTATAAAGTATTTTTTCTTTGGAACAAAAATACACCTGAAACCTTCAGACCGGATTGTATATCTTCAATAATGACTAGGCAGGCCCCCTGTTTCAAAGGGCTCTTGACCCAACCAGATTAGAAAATGTTGTAGCATTCTCAGATTGACCTTTTCCTATGAAATTAACCTATTCTGATGAATCATCAGCACTCAGGTTTGACATATGTCAGTAACTGGCAAGAACATCATCACTGTGAAGATGCGAAGCTGATCACCTAATGAATGCACACACCTCCCTATAATAGGAACAGCCTTCTATTTGAGGGATGTAATTTCTTCTGGCTGCCTAGGAGTTGTGGTAATTTTCCTTAAAAAAAGGGGTAGGGGGCAGAGGAGAAACATAAGAATGTATGTACTTTTTTTTTTTTTAACTCTTCCACTAATGAGGCAAAAAGCAATCTTTATTGAGATGTAATACAGTCTGCAATTACAGTATGGATTTTACATGTGATGCTGAATATACCATTAAATGGAGCTGAGTGATTAAAATGAATGGTGCTGCCTTTAAAGCTTTTTGAGACACTGCTTGATCAGCCACTGATCCATAGCCCTACATCCTGCTGTCCCCCTCCTGTGGATATCAGTACCTTTCTGTCCCTCTTCCTCCCTCACCCACCCCTTCCTCTGTTTCAGTTCTTGCCTCTGCCAGAAAGAAGAGAGTTAACCTTAAAACGACACAGGGGACCGTGTGAACAAACACTGTGGGAGTCACTTGAACACATGGATTTGTAAAACTTGATTATTCTAAGCCTGTCCAAGCCAGAACTAGAATTTGAATTAAACATAAGGTGACTCTTTTCACAGAATAAATAAGTGCAAATAACATAGCTCGCAACCATGTTTTATTTCCCAGACAAAAATGGTTCTTAACAGCTTTCTGAAGGCTATGCTTCAGCCACCTGCTGCTAAAGTTGTTTGCATTTTCCTAGAAAATTTGATCTTCTACAACATTAAAACAGACAAGTATGTAGTCAGCACACTTGTGCATACTTGGGGCTAGATGTTTGAGAGTCATATTTTTTAATGAACACTATAACTTTCTACAAACTTTATTTTAGCAAGTATACATGACAGGGATGGAGAGTGGAGAGATGGAACTGTGGGAATTTTTCTCTTAGCCTCACTCAAATTTAGCTGCATTTTGGAGACAAAGGCAATCCTCACTGTTAGTGTCAGTTTGATGTTTTACCACAAACCTCTTTTTTGCATTTCTAACACTAGTTTTCACTGCAAGATCCTATTCTCTTGATATTCTTCTCTGGTATATGTGCTCAGGTATTTGGGTTGCTGCAGGGACCTTAGAGCATGTATTTTGCAGTTCTTGTTTCCATTTTGCAACTACACTGAAGCACACTGTAATACCAGTTGATTTTTGCAGCTGGCATATGAATGTATTGTACTCCCAATAGGAGAGTGATTGAAATGCAGACACTGAGAACAGCTGTTTACAGTGAAATCTTGTTTCCTAGTTGGTTTGTTTTGAGCACAGAGGAGTTTCCTAGGAAAGCAGATAACCTCTGCTTTTACTTTTGTTTATACTATTCTCTTTCCTAGAGGTGTAAAGGCTGGACAAAGGTTCCACATTTGTTACTTTCACAACATTCCATTAGCAAAGCTACCAACGATGAAAATTTCCTCCTCTAGGAGCTTTTCCCTTTTCTGCTATTGATCTTATCATCTCCAGGTCACCAGGTAGTGTGATACTTCATGCCTTCCCCTTGTTGTCCTACATCAGCAAAACCATTAGGTACAGGCAGTGCAAAGTTATAACCTCCAGCATTAGAGATCATTAGAATTTTATGGGATTTACTTACTGTTCCAATACTCCCATATATTACAGATCACTAACACTTTTCAGTCTATTTTTCTGCACACTTAATAGATACTTAAGTAGCCAACAGGTAAATGAGGGAGGAGTGGAATTTCAGAGCCTTTATTCTGAAATCCTTTCTGAGTCTAATATGCAGGATGAGGAAGAGAAAATTTGTATGACTCAGCATACTCTTTGGGTGTTAATTTGCACCAAATGAGGATCTTGGGTGCTATATAGTTTCCGATTTTTATTTTGTGTCTTAGAGAACCTCTGTAGTTATATATTAAAACTGTTGTATGGACAGCAGGCATACTGCATTTATTAACATGTTGTTGTTGCTAAATCTAACCCATTTTTTTCTATAGAAGAGCTTGAGGGGAAAGAAAGCATCCAAAACCCAGTCCAAATTGAGTCTTTATGACACAGCAAAACTAAAAAGTAAAAGGCAGACAAGCTGAACATGTTTTTTATTGTTATTAAAAAGAATATGGATCTGGACTGACAGCTTGTAAACTAAGATGCAACTTGGTCTGTTTTCAAATGGCCAAAATGCTGTACTATCCTCAAAACACCCCATGTAAATCATGATGTTTTGTTAAATGATTCAATACTCAGGGATTTGATTTGTCTTCTTATGTCCTGGCTCTGCCCAGGGTGGGGCTAATCTTTGCAGGCATGGCTAGGACCCAGAGGTTATTATATACTATCTTACATCATTGCCAGGCACAGGGGAAAGGAAGTCTCTTCCTGGAAGAAGGGGTCCCTTCCAGGATTGGTATAGCTTGATGGAGGGAGTGGTTGGGTATTGTTGTTTCCATGTGAATTGTTTGTCTCTTTCTTGTACCCTCTGTCGCTAGTATTGTCGCTGTTACTGCTCATTTTCATATCTCTTTGTCATTTCCAGTAAATTGTTCTTATCTCAACCTGTGAGCTTTACCTTTTGTTCCTCCAAGTCTACTCTCCAGCCTGCCACAGGGAAAGGTGAGGGAGAAAATTAAGGGAACAGGGTATGATTTCAGTGGGAGCACTAAATTGGAAAATACTGTTCCTAAACCAGGACATTTTAGTAAAAGATTATTCCTCAGAAGAAAGTTTTCTGTTTTCATGCAGTTACCCTTTGAATTAACTAATAAAACCAATAGAAAACAAGCTGTATCTCAGCAGCTGTATCTCAGTATCACATGCTGAGGTGATATAACTCTATTTTTCCCCTCACCCTCACCACTCTTTTCTTCTTTTTAACCTGATAGCCCAGTCACACCAAACTTCACCCCACTTGTTCTTCTACCCCCCATCTCTCTTTCTTTACAACACTTGATGTGGCTAACTGGAGCCTTACATCAATATTTTAGAAAAATTCAATGATTCAATAGGGAAAGAATAACCAAAAGAAAGAGGGATGATTACTTATGTGTTAAAAAAAAAAAAAAAAAAAAAAGGCACATCAATACAATATTTGGGTTGCCCTGCAGTGGAGTTGAGCCAGGAGCTGCTATTAGTTCTTGACAAATGATACAGGCATCTCTGCTCTTTCCCAAGCCCACAATTCTGTATACAGCAATTAGACAGGAGGTATTTAGGTAACAACTACCACCAAGTGAATGAATAACTATAGAGAATAACCAAGTGCTTAACTTTTGAGGGAAAAGCAACATCTCCTTAAACAGCATGTCTGTCATTCCACAAGATATAAACATTACATTGCTTAAATACTCTACTTTCATTCCTTAAATGACATTTTGCAAGTATCCTGTAGCAGCCCCTAAAACAAATTGTTTATAAATGTGGCAGTGGAAAAGCTGTATCTATTAACTTTATCTAAAAAATAAAAAGGAATCCTGCTGTTAGTTAGGGAAGTAAAAAATAGCTGACAGTCTTTTCTTGGTTCCTGGTGACTTTAGTGAGCTGATCGCTGTGATAGAGGGGACGAAAACACTGTTGAAAATTAAAAATAACTCCATAAATATGTAACATAAAATAAACAATGTTCAACCAGATGAACATGGATGCATTTAGATACAGTTTACATGTAGTGTTGATTCGCTGAGAACATGTGGGGGTGAAATTTACAATTCTGTGTGCAAAAGGTAGATGCTCACTTAACAATATCGCAGTTCATTACCTTAGTGCTTGTTCCCTCAAGAAATGTCAATGTCTTTTAGCTAAATCCAAACGTAATAGATGTCACAAACCTGACTGTGAAACTGTTGGGTGAAAGTTACAATTTTCAGTGTGATGACAGTCTGATCTTAATGCATGCATGCAAATGGACTTATAAAACCTACAGTATTTTAATCTGTGATTTGTTTGGAGTGATCTTTCCCTTCTTTTTGTCCTCTGCCTCCTTTAAGAATTTTTTCTTCTATTTTAATGGAAGCAGGCTCAGGGTCAAATTTTGCTACATTTCTACCTGCTTTGCTTGGGGAATTTGCAATACTATTTCCACACAATTCTTAGGTTTTACCCCAAGGCTTCAGCTGACATTTTTCCCATGCACAAAAATCTACCACTCTTAGGTGTGAATAGGAAGATGAGCAAGGACAGAAGGAACGTAAAGTTGAATGAAATGGCAAGAGAGGGCAAACTGCAGATGTTACTGTAGAAACTAAGGATGGGGTCAAAACCAACACCTAGTATAGGAACACTAAGAACTGAAATTCGGATTGTGAGCCAAATGATTCATCTGTGTTTGCTGAGGTGAAAAGAGTAAAGGGCATGAACCACCATGCTTCCATATGTATATATACACATATACATATATGTGATCCATACAATTTTGTGTTTATAAGTATATCAAAGATATACAAAATAAGGCCTTCTTACCTTTTTAGGAAGTTTGAAGCTGAACTGAAGAAAACTTTTTGTAGATAATTATAGAATAGGTCATGTTAACCATGTCAGTTTTTCTCTGACTTTTAGTATGTTACTGGCTTTGAAGCAAAGAGGGATGAACAGCGGAGACAAGGGAGATGAAAACCTCTTATATCTAATTTAAAGTTAGAATTGCTTGAAGTTTTTTGTGTGAAATTTCATTATTGCTTCAAAAGTTCCACAAATACCAAAGCAATCCTTCTAAAACAGAGTACACAGTTCTAAACGACAGAGACTTGGGACTGATTTTAAAATTTGTTCTGTTTTGCAATCCTAAGTCACACTTTAAACAACAAAACAATGATGGATGTCTTGAGCTACATTCTGTTGTAGGTAGCAGTACAGATTTAACTTTCCTCATGGGAGAGAGAAGATTGTGAGTGACAGACTGTTCCTTTTTGGAGCTCTGCTGGCAAACACTAAGGTAATGCCTGGTCTTTAACAATAACAGATAACCTGCTCTCAGGTTGTGTGAATTCAGTGAGATGAATGTTGAGTATTTGAGCTCAAAACTGTGTTCAGAGCTTGTTATTCAAAGAAAGAGTTAAGACAAAACTAGGACAAAAAGGACACTGGAGCATCTGTGGGCTATGTGACCAGAGGACACTTTCTGGGAGATACAAGACAGAAAACCAGATCTTCAGCATGAACAAGAGATTTTATTTTTAAATTCTTGCAGGATGAAGGATTTCTAACATAAAAGATCACAGCAACCAAAGATCAGGAAGACTGCTGAAGACTGTTGCATTCCCATCCTCTTCCATCACCAAGGCCATGAGCAGAAGGAAAAACAGATATAATGCAGAATGACACTAATTTTGAACTGATCTTGTCTGGAAAAAGGCAAATGACTTTTCAGAAGTCCTCCCTTTGTCCTTTTTCTTTTGAATGTTGTTTCAGTCTGTTTCAGACACAAGAGCATATGAGTGATTTTGCCAAAATGATAGAGATGTGAAACGATTAAAATAGAATCGTAGAACCGTCTCGATTGGAAAAGACCTCTAAGATCGAGTCCAACCATTAACTCAGCATTGCCATCCACTGGGATACATTTCTGAGGTTGAGTGTAGCCTGTTGTTAGTTCTGTTCACTCTGACCTTCAGTTAAACAGCTTGCAGACCAGCATTGGCTCTCACTCTGCCAGTTTGGAGCACAGATGGCACTCATGTGACATTCTCTGTGCTTCTCTGGTGGACGTACCCTCCAATCAGAATGATAGATGTCAAAAACATGAAACAAATTGAAGCTCATCAGAACATGTAGGAATAGCAAGTAGACACTATACCTAGAGCATGTAAATCATGGAAAGGCACTTCATGACATATGGTAGTACTCCAATTGGGTGGGATCCTTTTACATAAGGGAACTGACAGAGTCACTTCAGTAATGAGTCCCAACTGCTCAGGTACATTAGCTGATAAAAAACTGCCTGGCTGAAATGTGTTCTCACCAAGCATCTGTAGGACCCTATTTGAATGACAGATCAATTGATACATACCATCTTTCTGTGGGCTATTCACAGTAGGGAGAAGGGGTTAAATTCCAGGAATAGTCTGCAGTAAATAATATGCTCTACTCTTGAATCTTTTCGTCTCCATCCATTTTTCTCCTAGATTCTGCTAAGCACTTCTGAGCAGACTGTTTTCCCAGAGAACTCTGTTGGTTGCTAAAGGCTGCTGTTGAGGAATAAAGTTCAGTCACAGTCTCCAGTGTAATGTCAAAAGGGAAAGCATTAATTAAAAGAAGAGGCAACCTAATACTTATGCCCTGTGAACAGACCCCAGGCAGTGCAGAGCTGATTCTTCTGTTTCATTTCCCCTTCATACTTGGGCATTTTTGCTGAGTCAGATAGATGAAACTATGCCTAGAGCAACACTCTTTAACTGTTTTGGGTTTTTTTATGTGCTGAACACCTGTCCCCTATCTCTCCCACTGCATTTAAAAGAGTACAGGTCTCGTAATACCATTTGTCTCTTTTTCTGAAAAAAAATTGATTGAAATCTATTGATATTAAATAACAGCTCTTTGATGGGATGTGATAATTGGCTAAAGACAGATGCCCTTAAGGTATTTGATGGCTTTAAAATAGTACATTTCAATCCAGTTCTGCTTGCATGTTTAATAACAGCTTTCAGGCATTAAACCAGTAGGACAAATTCTGGCCCAGTATAGTGATTCTCATCACCCGTATAACCAGAAAGTGGACAATAGTTTGTATTCCAAAGGGAAGTGCAAGAAACAGTCATGGACAACTTAGGAACAACTTGTTAATTGGGAAATTCTCTCCTAACATTGAACATTTTAGTTTTTAGGTTATGTCCTGTGATATAGATCTTGTATCTCCTCAATAGAGATGCTAATACAATTGCAAGAGGGTGTCAGTATCTATAGACTCATGAACTTAAATGAAGTCCCAGGTAGTACTTTGCCTTAATGATCTTTTTTCCCAGTTCTTCACTTAAGAGATCAAACTGCTGCATTGTTTTCAGTTTCACTGTTTTGTCTAAGAATAGAAGGTTTACCTGATTTAATGTTTGTAAGCCATCAGTCCTCGTATTTCTTTGTTACCTTTCCTCCTGTTAAACATGTCATCTTTTTTTGTCCTCCTTCAAAAGTTTTTTTGAGTTGTTGGTACCCATGTCCCCACTTCCGAAGCACTTTTTATCAAGAATTTTCTTGATGCAAGGGGTCACCACTGTGCACAGAACAGTGGGGTTGCTGCTTATCATTAATTTTTTGTGACATCTGGATCATCTTCCAGTTTTACCACCATTTATTTAGAAGTAACAATGTACCCAAGTAGGTCAAATGTTTTGTCACAATCTGTGTTACCTTGCATTTTATGTGTTGTGTTCTCAGTTCACTCAGCTTTATGGCATGTCATTGGAGTGCTGTACAGCCTCCAGCCCTAATTATCCCATGTAACTCCGTGGAATATGCAGGGGTTTGCCACCTTGCACCTCATTTTTAGATCTCTCATGGATAATATGAACAAACCTGCCTCACTGCAGGGTTTTGTACAGTCAATGACAACTTTTGACACATTTTAATTTGACCATCATTCTTCCTCTTTAATTTCTGTCTCACAGCCAGTTTCTATCCAACGATGGGACTTTAGCTCTGGTTTTGTGTTTCCCACTGTACCTGTGAGGCATAGAGAGGTATTAATTCCTTTAATGCCTCTTTGTGTGGCACTTAATTTTCTCTTCATATTATCTGTTCTCTTCACATATCTGTGCAGGCCACCTGCAGCTGTACCTGACTCCAGCAAGGTGACAGACTTGGCCTCTTTCCCAGGGCAAATCCTTTCCCCAAATTTTGTCTAGAAAAATCATGAGCTACATGGAGTCATACAAAACAATAGCAAGAAACTGCCCTTTCCAGTAAAAACTCCCCACCACAGCAACCCAAATTACTGAACACAGTGTTACTGAAGACAGTCTCATCACTTAGGGGAGTGCAGTAGCACTGCAATAATATCACCATACAAATAGAGATGTTTCACAATCCAAACTCTCCCTGCTGGCCAGTCTAGCAGTGGTGGTCATTATGATGAAGCAATTTTGGGGAAAAACACAATCATAGAAAGCTGTAGTGACTTGATAAATATTAACAAGTTAATATCACACAGGGCATAAATCATCTTAAAACACCTCTGTAATCTTTAAAACACTGTCTGTGCCTATCCTTGGATGTAGCAGCATGGGTAGCTGCACAGGTCTGAAAGTTTGCTTCTAATTCATGCTGGCAAGGGTGATGGAAAGCAGTCACCAGAGAGCAGTCTGGTTCTTGAGCTGTAGTTATTACTTAGCATATACTTAATTAATAGTTAGTGGTACTTGAATGAGAATGAGTCTTTAACACTTACAAGAACCCACTGCTCAGGAGCTCTCTGAATCAAGATTGTGCTATCTAAAAGCCACAGAATTCTTCTCCTTTGTAGAAGCAATTTTTGACCAGTTTTATTCTCACACACTGTCCCTGGCTAAGCACTGAAGCTGCAGTGCAGAAAACAAGATCTCCAAGACCTCTAACTGGAAATTTCCTTCCCTTCCCCACTGGAACTAAACATAAATATAAAAAATGTGACATTCATTTTTACTGATGGAAGTATTTGCAAATATGTATATTTGTAAAACTTTAATTTTAGGCCTAAGTTAACCTGACATGTCTTTTTAAGGAGCTTGCCCAAGGCCACACAATGGCTCTGTGTCAGCCAGGATTAGACCTCAGGAATTGTTGCCTTTCAGTCCACTAGAGCAAGCTGCCTCTCACACTGCTGTCGGAGCTCTCCAGGCCAGATCAGATCAGTGTGATTGCTTTCTTTGTGGGTTTGGTTTTTAAAAATATGTCTATCTTAACTGTCTGAGAAAACAAAATAATACTTTTCTGTGCCAATAGAGGGCATAACCTTTTTTTCTCTCTTTTTTTTTTAATCTTCTGTGTGATGAAATTAAATCATACCTGTGCCCTACACTTTACAAAAAAAAAAAAAAACAACCAAACACCAACCCTGAGGCGCTTAAAGCTCCAGGGCTGCCAGTCCACTGTGTGTTCTTATCACTTCATCTTTAGCTTTTAACAGGATTGCCTTTTGCCATTTGGCCAGCTCCAGAAGGGATGGGGTGGCACCCAGAGCAGCAAGAAATACACACAAACTCAGGATAAAAGGCTGTGAACCCAATTAAAGCTTTAACATTGTTTCTTCATTATCATTTCAGGTGTTCCTGGACCACAAAATTTATTATCCAGAGAATTTGTTCTCTTTTTTCTCCTTGTCTCAAGGGCTGTGCAAACCAGATGGTGCCTGTGTTCCTGGCTGCGTCATGTCCTTAAGGAGTTTCCAGCCAAGGTCTGGCTCCAGAATTTGACTCCTTCCTCTTCCTTCCCCATATAGTCCAGCTTGTCCTATGCTCCAGGACAGGACACATTGCATATAGCTTGTCAGTCTGGTGCAGGACTCACTGACTGTCTGCCTGGCATGTTGGATGCAGGTTGCAAAAGAGGGGTTTGCAGCTGTGCTGAAGCCCCAAAGTCCTATAGCAGCAGGAATACTGGTGCCTTGCTAACTGTTGCCATTCTGGAGCTGTGCATCCATCCCAATACAAGCACAGACTTCCATTGCTGTGACATCCAAGGAATGAGATTTGGGGGTCATGTCACATGGAGAAATTTGAGGTTCTAATGGCATGACAAACAGAAAGATCAGAGATTTTTTTTTCACAGTAGCTGTGAAGTATTTGGAGCATGAGAAGAGGATGCTTAGTGGAACAGAGATTTTGAAACCACTAGCTAAAGACCTGACATTAAGGCAATTAACAAATCAAGATAGATTATGTAGATTTCTCTGGATCTACTGGAAACTGCTGCTTATTGCAGTACTTCGAGGCTCTTTAAAATCCTGACTGCACAGAACCAACCTAAATAGAAGTCCATTGCAGTTCCTTTTGTGATGTTATAGGAAATTTGCCAGCTTTCAGATTTTCATTATATACTCACAGTAACTGTGGAATAACTTCTTACCATCTGCAGGTAATAACAGTGATACTTTGCACCATTACCACGCCTTTCATCTGTGGATATCAAAAGGTTTCCTAAACATTAACTAGTTAAGTGGCACCACTCCAGTGAGATGTGCATCTCTAACTTGTGTGTTTTGAGTGGCTTTTATTAATTTAAGAGCTCTGGTAAGGCTGTCAGCCTCCTTGTGCTTACAAGGCCAAAATAATGATAGACAAGATGTGTTGGGTTTGGAGCCTGCAGACTATGACAGTTTAGGGAGGGGGACTACTTTAACTAGTGTCATTTTTATACATTTTGACTGTGTTCTTAAAAACACTTTACTGACCTAAAATCTGAGCAGCCATGTAAAAGGAAATAAATATGCATCTAGGGATAGCTGACAGCAATGCTTTTTGTAGGGGAAGGAGTATAAAAAGTCTTTATGTTGACTCAAGGTAAACCAAAACCTAGCCAAACTACTCCCACAGCAAACATAAACCCTTCGGTCGTTTGTGGTGGTGTTCGAGCAAGCCCCTGAAAGTTGAGATTACTTTTGGAGTTTATCATCCTTTTAATAGGTTTACTTCTTACTGAAGGAGGGGAAAAAACTTTTCTGGGAAAAATATTCTATTCTTAGATGGGTTATTTTTTATATATCTCTATCTGAGAAACAGTGAAATCTTTTTGGTCAATTTAAAGGGAATCACTGAGAATATGAGTTTGGGTGTTGCTTGTACTCAGGCAGCTGAATTGTATCCATCCTCTCTCAGAGGTGAGATGAAGAACCCTCTCTCATTACAATTCAGCCTTTGCTGAAACCAGGCTTCTCAGAAGAAGGAAGGAAAGAAATCACCTCCCAGGAGAGACAGGGCATCTGGCAGGAACCAGCCCAGATAACTCTGAAGTGTCTAATCTGTTCAACTGGGACTTCAACCAGGGCTTACACTCCTGTGACATAGCTTTTCCTTTGCTGTGATCTGATGAATTCTTTAGGCAAAGCCCACGAGGTTCCATCACCAGTAATGTGATACTAACTTGCTAGGGAGGGTATTTGAAATTCTTTGATGCCCTTGTTTTGCTCTACACAGACAAGATCGAAAAGAGAAAACGTACTCAGCTCTTAGGCCAAGCGAGATGAAGCTCACAGTGGGATTGCAGCTGCCCTTTATCTCCTTTATGCAGCTGCCAGCTGCACTGTAATGGAGGTACTGCCTGATTCTGTGATGAACTTTCTAAGACCAACAACTTTACAGAGGTAGCCCAAAAGAGGCAGCCAGACAGAATCATAGAATCATAGAATCAACTGGGTTGGAGAAGACCTCCAAGATCATCCAGTCCAACCCTTGATCCAACACTGCTGTGGTTACTAGACCATGGCACTGAATGTAACATCCAATCTCATCTTAAAAAACCCGGAGTAACTATTTCTTCAAGAGTAACTATCTGTCAAACTCCTTGGCATTCACTAGTCAGAGTTGTTGTTTTTTAAGAAAACACAAGGTCAATAACAGACATGTTTTAGGATGCTCTCATGTCTAGAAGACAGTGCAAGACCTTGAGGCAAAGAACTGTGAATATGCATAGAGAGCAACGTTAGAATTCAGTCACACTCAACAGTGAAATATCCTTATATGAAACCAGGTCATATTAATTTGAATCAACAGACTTCCTGTACTTTTAAGCATGCAAAGAATAGCACTGACTTCAGCGGGACAGTTTGAATCCTTAATGTTAAGGATGTGTTAGAATCCGTGGGAGAAGGGAGACTATGTATGTGATCATCTCACTTTCTCCATACCAACACTGCTTCAATATTAAAAGAAAACAGTGGATACTACCTGGCACTATATGTCCCTAAGACAGAGGAGTTACAAGTCTTAAAAGTCCCATTTTTAAAAAAAAAAGAAGTAAAAAATAATCCACAGTACATTTACTGTGTGAAGTAATCACAAGAACATCTGTAACACCATAATAAACACCACAGTCAAAGTGAATATACATCTTAGTAGAAGTGAGTATATAATTATCAATTCAATGTTTAATTGTTATCATGCCCAAGGTCTCATATAATTTCAAACAAGACACAGGTTGTCATCAAGGTAAATGCACGATAAAATGCTTGTGTGTTGTGATTTTCTCACATAAACTTTAAAATCAGTGTTAGACGTGTTTTCAGAGAGTAGTGCATAGATTTTCTTGCCTTAAAATGCTCTCCACAGAACTGGTAGGTGTTTCTGACTGATCCTGCTGGGGCTGGAAACTCTCTTGTGCCCTCTGACAGTTGTTCATCTCACAATTGTAAATTTTAGCATTGACCCACAGACCCTGCTTGAGCCTCCATGCTAACTGAGGACATTTCAGCAAGGACAGGCTTACGCAGAGTCCCACTGGCATTTCTCAGGAGCAAGGAAAAGGTTTTAAGGAGGGCTCTTACCCTCTTGCTGCACTCAGCTGGAGTTGTGCTGAGCTACTCACCGTTACTTTGAAAAGCAGAGAGCAGAGGGTGGCCATCAATCTCAGAAGATCAGAGCCAGACAGTCCCCCTCAGCAGCTGTTGCCAGCTTCAGAAGGATTCTTACATTTCTCTTGAACTCTTCTTTTTGTCTCCTTTCCTCCTCTTTTTTTTTGTCCCCATTCATTAATTACAGTCCTCAATATCCCACTGAGAATGAGTGTAAGGGAAAATAATGTTTTACATAGGTAGTTTGTATTCTAGTTATTGTTTGTGAACTGAGATAACTTTAACACACATACAGTGCACGTACAGTGCTGTAACTGCGACATAGCTTACTGTTCATGAAAATGTATACAGTCTTTCAATCTTTAAAGACAATCCCAACAACAACTTTCAATATACCAGAAACATCACACTCTAGAAGGAGAGTCATGACAAATTTCTTTAGTGCTATATTCTGCCTCATCCCAAGTGTTGGCTAGCTTTTATATTTTTAATTTAGAAATGAAAGGAAATGCTTATCATTTATGTATCATCTGATAAACTAGTGTACTGTAAGGCAAGTCATATTTCAACAATGTAAACAGACATTGATGCTCTCGAAGAATTACCAGTGTTGGTGGTTGATGAATATTCAGTTTACCTATTTTCTTCTCTGTGAATTTACTTTGGAATAAAAGGGAAGCCATAAAGAGACTAAATGAAGTATTTTCCTATTCAAAATCTTTCTGCAGTTCTCTCCTCCCTCTCTGGATGCACAAATAATTTGGGAAAGGAATCTGAATTTTTGTCCAAGAACAAGCCTCAAGTGTTGTGATGCTCCTCAGCATCACCTGTCGCTTAGCTTGTGTGGAGTGCTGAGACCATTGCTCAGGCAGGCAGGCAGTGCATGCCTCGTGCAGGTTGCTGCTGTGACAGAATCTGGGCAGCTGAGCATTAGCCCAGGTAGGAAGCACCTCAGAGCTGCAGGGGGACCTAGGTAAAGGTCAAAGAGGCTGGGAGGGTGGGAAACGCAGGTGGATTGATTCCTCTGCATGAGTGTGGAGGATGGGAAACTGGTAGGGGTAGGATGATATGAGTAAAGCAGTGAGGTCTCAAGTTCTGTATATGAGGGATTGAAGGATGTGTGCAGGGGGTCCCAGAGCTGCACTAGATATTTGTTGCACCTAGTTGCACCTGGTGCACTAGATGCACTGGGTGGTTTGCAGGCCATGTAGATGTCTGTCAAGAAATTCATTGCTGCTGTTTGAGGGTGGGATGCTCAAAAATGTACTTTCAGAGGCAGTAGATTTGAGGTCAAAGAATGACATGACAGTGACCTTCTGGGAAACTGCAAGCTTTTGACAGTGGTATCTAACTTAACTATTCTCCCTGTATAATATTTAAAAAAAAACCCCAACCAAACAAAAGGAAAACCAAAAAGTAAAATAGAAACCCTACCACATACATACTAACAAGCCATGATTTTGCTAAATGAGAGCACTACTTGCAGTAGAAACTCACTCTCAGCTACTCTTCCAAGTGCTGCCATCATTTAGTGTAAATGGTTTCATAACAGCTTGGAACAAAAAGGATTTCAACTCAGAGATTTGTCATTCAGAGCAAATCCAGAGAGAAGTCAAGTGACTATGATACATGAATCACATTGAATTTGGTTGACTACAGGATATAATTACCTCCATTTATTGTGTTTGTGAACAATTCTTTGTGTGAAAAGCTGGTTTTTCAGTTTTTAAAATACTTTGGTGGACACAGATTGAGATAAATTCCAACAGAGTGAGAGAAATGCATCCTTGCACCCGTTTCTCTATCATTAATTGTATTAAGTAGCTCAGAAAAATTAAGCTTTGTATTCATAGAGTTTGTGTTTCAAGCAAATGCCAAAGACAAGATAAAGAAATGTTATTAACACAAATAATTACACGGAGCACCTTTCTCTGAGTGGTTTCTGCACCACATTTTCTGCCTGTGTCATGTCTAATTGTTAAACAGGGGGCATAGTTTTAGATTAGTGACTGAATAGCCTTCTCTAGTTAATGTTTACCTTATAAAAGAGAGGAAAAAGTAAGTCTGTCTTCTCTCTGCCTCATTGCTTTGTAGTCCTTTTGCCTTCTCATCCTTGGTGCCTAAAGGCTGTAATTCCAGATGAAGAAAAACTTTCAGTGTTCCTCACTTTTCTTCAGTGATGTTATTTCAAAGGTTAGAGAAAGTGAGCCGATTTGCATAAAACAATCCTCAAAGAAGTAACGTGACTCAATCCCTTCTCCCAGACTCTCTAGCTATAGTAAAATTTGAGAACTCCCAAAGTTTTTTTCTGGCAGTGCAGAACAATGCTTTGAGGAAAGGGAAACACTCGGTCTGTTGCAGACAAACATTGAGACAATAAAGCATGTGAGCATCTGGCTGTTTCCTACAGTCAGTTTCAGGGAACTCTTTAATCAGCCCTATATTCCACAGCTATACAGCCCAGGGGTTTCCCATAGCATGTTAGAAGTGGACAATATTTGCCCTTGGATATATGCTTAATGTTTGAAAACTAGAGAAATGTTTCCCTTTTTCAAAAGGCTGGTGTGTTGACTTGGTTTGGGGCTGCCCCAAGAGCTCCACATCTGCAAGATGAGCTTTTCTTTCTGTGAATACAAAGATGAGCTGCCATGGGGTGTAGCAGTCAGGGATTTTTGTTCTTCTGACAGGAGGTCTCTCAGGTTAAGACACAATGCCAGATGCACCAAATCTGTCAGTGACGGTCCACAGCTGCACTGTTCAGAAGTTTAAAATAAAGCACCTCTTTCCAATGAACTTTTCTCTTGATCGAGGGCATTAGTTGTTGGACTCCATGTTTGTTTAACCACACAGACAGTCATTAACATTTTAAACATCTGTGTTAACCAGGAACAGCCAGGAAACCCTGACTGCCTGCGGACAGCAGAGAAGCAAGCATGTTGGTGATTGCCATGTTTCTGGATACATTTCTCTTGCTTTCTATCCCTGAAAACATGACCAGAAATCTCTTCTGCAAAATTAAGCCTGCTTCTGTCCAGAATACGTCTCTCTTCACACACAGAGATAACAAATGGACAAATACTGTGAGACATGATATTTCAGTAAATGGGGGTGAAAAGAAGTGTTGGCATCTATGGCATCCACAGGCTCCGATTTTGTAGTTCCCATTTCTATCAGCCAGTGTGAAGGATATCATCCAGCTCCTGGGGTCTTCATTAATGTCTTCTTCACTGGGCAGCAGAAGGCAGTGAGGAAGTGAAAGACCTCAATGCTGCTTGTATGTCTTTGCTACAGAAGATGCAGTTTCTTCGACTTGCACCAGCTGCTTTTAGAAAAATGCAGACCAGCACACAGATAAAGACAGCCTATTCTAACCCCCCTTTATTTTTAAAGTGCCATCCACTCCCCTTGAAAAGCCCTTCCTTAGTGCCTGCCTAGATATATTCTGCAGACAAACCAGCAGTTCTTCGTGAGAAAATAAAACAGTACTGTGTTACTACCACCCCAAAGGTATGGCTTCACAGATTCATAGTAAAGAGAGGGTGTAGGACTAAGGAGAATGAAGAGGAGATGCAGAACACAACAGTCTGAAAAGATCTGGCTGAGGTGGCCTTGTGCTAGCTCCCAAAAGTTCGTCTGCTGTGCCACTCATACCCACATGTGCCCTCCTTTTCAGTCAGATGTGATCAGGGACAAGGCAGGACAGGTATCTTCTTACTCCTAGCAGTTTTCTGGGTGCCCTCATGCTTTGTCCAGATGTCTACTTGTCATGAAACAAGAACCAGAAGCATTTGGACTGTGAGCCTGACTTCAAGTCCTCATGACCCACTGCAGCTGAAGGATGCCCCTTTTCTACTGGGGTCTGGCGCAGTCCTCCTGCTCATTCTGAGCTGTCTCCACTTCCTTGCCAAGAAGGGAAGAGCCTGGAAGCACACACCAAACTTTGAAGTTGAACTGAGTTCACATCATGTAATGGTTAGCCTTTCTCTTCTCACTCACATCTCCTTTGCTATCCATTTTTTGAGCTTTTGCATTTATACCCCTAATTATTTTAGCAAGTGAATTGTGCCATTTAATTCAGCACTCTTTGTGGTGCACACTCTTCAGTAATACAGTGGTATTATAAATTATTCCATTTTTCGATCTTTGAGTCTAAATCAGATAACATATGTTATCTTTGAAGACATTTTTATTGCTGTTCTTAAAACATATGAATAAGATAGTTTTCACACACTAGAAATCAACCCCACTTATTTGTTTTGCTTTGCTTTAATTTGATAGTGAGTATACATATAATTATATTTCTCTCTTTTGTCTGTCATTTTTCCTGGAGCCCAAATAGAACATGCTTCTACACAAAGAAGGTAATGAAAAGAATGTCACCTCTTGAAAGAGATTTTACTTGTTTCCTGCTTGAGAGATAATTGAATGCAGAAATCTTGACTGACAAGGTTGTGGATCTGGCCCATTACCTTTAATTACTTTGCTTTCCTTAACACTTTCACTTTAGGGTTTTATTCGTTCTTTCTTCTTTAAGTATTTTTTTTTTGGTTGATTGTTTGGTTGGGTTTTTTTTTTGGTTTGGGTTTCGGTTTTTTTGGTTGGATTGGCTTGGTTTGGTTTGGCTTAGTTTGGTTTGGTTTGGTTTGATTTGTAAGGTTTTTTTATTGGTGAATAAATCCTATCAGGCTTGGCAGTTTTATAGAATGTTTTGGCTTTGTAGAATTTGGCATAGCTGTGAGTGACTGTGAACATTTGTTTGTTTGCTTGTTTGCTTGTTTGTTTGCTTGTTTGTTTGTTTTTCATGACAAATACGGCACAGCAGAACTAGTAATATTTTGTGGTTCCATCTTGATCAACAAAAAGTGAATTTCTGAATGGACTGCCCTTCATCTTGAAACTGTGTTTTCTCATTGGCAATATTAGGAGTGGACATGAAATAAATGAAAAGTTACATTAGATTGTTATTCCCATCAGACTTACCTCAATTTTTTGCCATCAATTTTATGGCAAAGAGTAAACCTCAATGCCATCAGTTGATTAATATTTCATTCCCAATTTGCATGCATGGATAGTATCTACCTAAATGTCAGAACAAGGAGCGAGGTGAGTGATGTAAGTACCTCTTCCTCAACTGTGGGTTTGATAGCAAAGAGAAAGAGGTGGAGAAAGAAAGCATGTAAAGATTCGTCCCCAGGGGAAGGGATCAAAAAAGTCATTTTCAGCTCCATGATGTATATGTTTCTTTTAATCAGTCATGACGATAATCAAATCTACATAGCAGCAAAAATGAAGGCTTGTCTACTTCTGCTTATTCAGCATTTACCAAAGTTAGCTTATCTCAAAAGACTGGGTTTTGATTTGTGATAGGCTTTCTGGTGCTGTTGTTTTCTTGTGCTGTTGTTTTCTGAGGCAGAAAAAGCATGCATACAGTAGGGCAACCACAGGGAGTGACTGCCAAGAAAAATGTTGTGGGATTAGTAGGAATGAGAAAGGAAGATGGGACCTTAGGAGTCTGACATTTCCAACCACTAATTAGTGAAGGAAGTAATTGCATAGTTGAAACTTGGTTTAGCATAATCTATAAGTCTGTTTCCTGGAAATTAGGAATGCATAGAGGGCCACCAGTTTTTCTTTAAAAGTTTGACTTTAAAAGAATGAACCATGGAGCAATTTCTACAGTAACTAGCTGCTCTTGAAAAAAATAATCAAGAAGAGGCTCTACGGATGCAGTTTCTTCACTCCCAGTGTGGAGGACAGTTCACAGGACATTTCCACAGTGCAATGGGTTCCTCTTGCTGTGCAAGATTTCCTATGCTGCATGTCAGCTCAATTTCTCAGTGATGTTGCTTAAACTCAGCAAAGGAATGTGAAGACCCAGTAACCAGGCATCCTGCCTCTGCACCAGTACCTTCAGACTACTTGAGAACTGGGCACCATAGGTTAGCAGAAACCAACTTCCAAATGGAAGCTCATACATGAATGTAAACAATTATTACCTTGTATTGCTTGATTTTAGGTAGTATTTTAAGTGATTGAGGTCTGAGTCCTGTAAGAACTTGCATATGGTGGGAATCACACAATCAGATCATGGGGTCAAGTTCACTGTGGTTTTTAAAATGCCTGAGCAGTGGGTGTCCTTTCAGAGCATTTATAGATAAGAACTACAGAGAAAAGAGAGGCTTATACAGTGTTTAAACTAATGAGAGGTCTGTCTAAAAGCTGAATATTGAGCTTGTGGGTAACAGGGTATTAAGACAGCTTGAGAAGTCATTTACCTGTGTCCTACAACAGAAAACTGGAAAATTGTTATTTGTTTGTCCTCAAATGCTATACAGGATTCTCTCATCTTTCAAAAAACTAACCAAGTCTATCTGCTGCTGGAAATGTTATGTATGTTGTCTGGGACCAGTCGAAGGCTACGATTTAGGTGATGTTGTCCCTGCTCTACCATTTCCTGAGCAGGCTGGACTCAAATGCAGTAGGGGATGGTGGTTCTGGGGTTCCCAGTGCAGCAGAGAGGCCATAGAGGGGCACACACAACTGTGGGAGGAGAGTAATACTCCCAAAATGTCAGCTACTGCCTCCACACCATCCCTCAAGAGATGTCTGACATGGCAGATCCAGCTTTTTGGATACCTGGTCATTCCAGATGCAGCCCTTTGTCCTCTTCTCTCTGATTTAAGAGGAAAAGTCTGTTTTCAGCCTGGCATCATCTCCTCTTCATCCTTTTGTCAGCAAAACTACAGTTGCTCACATTTCTGAGGAGCTTTTAGCCAACTCTGTCTGATATATGTGTGGTTTATATATTTACAGTATCTTGTTACATTCCTTATGAGTAGTGATATCTTCAGGTGTAATGTATTCAGGATCAATAAATATCTTTAAAATCTCTATGCACGTAGTAGCTAAGATTGGGAGTGTTTGAATAAGTCTCAAGTTAAGTAAGCATATAAAGGTGACAAGCAACCATTTTAAACTATGAGTGTGAAGGTCAGATCTCAAAGATAGTTTAGTTACTCATTCATCTGAAACACCTGCACCTTTACTCTCTGACTTTTGATTTATTAAAATAGAAAAGAGAAATTTTTTGAAAATATAAGGCATATTTAATTTTCTTATTCCTTAGACTACTAAAAATTAACCCTTTTATGTTTGCTTAAAAATCTTGAGGGTGTTTTTAATCACTCAATATTTTTAATCAGCAAAATTATTAAAATTATTCTCACTTCATTTGATTTGTTTCTACTTACTCTGAAACAAACTTCAGCTTTTGATAAATGGTGTTTCAGGGTCCATTCAGACAGTGTGAAATTTTAAGCTAACCTTAAGGAAATATATAAAACGTGATTGTGACAATATTTCAACCTGATATTTTATTTTAGGGGCAAAAAAGTTGCTTCCAGAACATTTCAAATCTGTGTGGGAAGAGAATGTGGAGGAGAACCCCAAATAACCACTTTCTGCATGTCTGTGAAGGTAGCTGATATCCTTGATAACCAAACAAGGTAGGGAGATGCCTAGCTTACCTTGGTCTGTTCTCCTTTTACCTGCTTCAACTGTATTTTACTTCTCCCTTCAGCCAGCATGTGATGTCATTACTTTTCAATCCAAATATACTCTAACCTAGAGAACTGATATTCTTTCCACTACAGAATTAGCCAACTCATGTACAGAAAAGGCCTCCAACACTACTCCTTCCAGACTTTTCAAATACTGTATATTTTGTGACATTTTCCCTATGAATCCCCATCCCTCTGCATCTACCCAGACTGCAAGTAATGAGATAAGTTTTTTGGTTGCAGTGAGTACTACTCTCTTTTACTCACAAGCCATCCTGGAACGTATTGGTGTTTGCTCCCAATCCAGCTACGACTGAGGATGTGGGACACTCACTGACTCTCTTCACGGTTCTTCTCTTCTTTGTCTGTGAGCATCTAGTGAAAGAAAGCAGTGAGTTCTACTTTGTCCAAAGAGTCCCACATGGTGCTGCACAAAAGTTAGCACCTGATCATTCCCAAACAATGGGATAGGGGAAACATAGTGAAAATGAGAAGCCGAGTTCAGTAGAAATGCACACTAGTGAAGTCTCAAACATATACCTTCATCTGAGCTTCATACACCTTCATCTCAACCCTCTTCCTCCAGTTTGACATCCATACCACTTGCATACAACCTCACCTACCTCCAGTGCATGTTGCAAGAAAAGAAGTTATTCCATTTTGTTAAAGACGCAGCCCACAGTATGATTCATTAATTTATCATTGTAGCAAGTACTTGAAGCCACATCAGCTTTATGGCCACCATAAAGTGTCCCACCTAACACAGAACGAGAGCACCTTGCAGTACCCGCCTAATACCAAAGTGATAATTGCACCATTGCACTGTTTTATGAGGCAGTAATCCAGCTCCTGAGCAGAAAAACTACGAGGCTGAAAGCTGAGTAGTTTATCTTGATGAGGAAACTGTATTATTGCCAAGTAATATAGCATGATGGTACTATTGCCACTTTTCTGTACTTTGGGCAGGGATTTTTTGCTTGTTTTATGGTGTGGTTTGTGGGACTTTTTGAAGTCTTTGAATGTGCCTTTATCCAATTGACAAAACTGAACTTAAACCTCTATGGATTTGGGTTTAATCTCATTGTGTGTTTAAGATAGCTTCCAAGGAAAAGATATTTGTGGTCAATACAAGCAAAGGAAATGTATTTGAATTTGGTGTGTAGGTAGGCAGCGTTAAAGAATATGGCCTGCAAAGCACTGCACTGCTGGACTCTACTCCTTTGGCTTTGTTTTTGGCTCGCCTAACAATGGGTTTAAACCACCGTCTGATCTTAATATTAAAAAGTGAGACAGTACCAGTTAAGGTTTAGCATGGGATCACCAGAGCAGCTACTCACCACTCTCTGCATGGTGTGCTAAGTACCCAGGGCTGGTAGAGATCAGGGTTGTCTGTGTATCAACAGATGGAGGCAATACCTACTGTGTGTATTTGGGGATAGGAATCTGTACTTTTTGCCACAGCTGAGGCCTGGGCAAAGCCCCCACAGGCTACCTAGCTACCTGGCATATCACAGGGGTAAATTTCAGCTCCCCAGGTGTTTCTCACTCCTTCACAGAAGTGCACATGTTTATGAGGATGTTTGTGAGCATATTCCTCTCAAAGGCAATAACCTTGTGTGTTCCTTGTGTACTAAGTGGTTCTTGATGCCTTGGCCATCTTTCTTAAGCTGCTGGTTTTGTTATATGAAACTTCCATGCTGAATTGTACAAAATAAATAAATAACAACAGGAGGATATTTCATCTGCCTTTCCTGTAAAAGCTCTATTCCTCTTGACATATGCAGGGAATGTTGAAAGGTGAAATTATTTCAAAATCAAATGAGAAACAGTGCCCTTTGATTAAGTTTTGCTTATATAGAAGATTCCAAAGAGAAAACAAAAATATCTCTCTCTCTCTCTTCCTCTTAACTTCTTTCCTCAGGCTTAAAAGAAAAAGATAAAATGAGAAACATTACAATGGCATTTGCCAATTTGTAGGTAGAATATATTGCAGGTGAGCAGACATTCACCTTCAAAGATAAAACCAAGTCAGAGAGAAAGTGTCTACATTGCCCTTAGAAGTAATGATCGTTCACATCACACTGGATGTTTGTTATGCCAGCCGTTTGTCAGTCAAGCAGCAGATGTCTTTTTGCTGCACTCTGGTCCCACATTGCAAATAGAATAATGCCATAATAGATGAGGCTGTCCAGGTCATGAGAGTTATTAAATGTCTTTCCTTTGTACCTAAACCTTTCTTGTTTCCACACAAGATAAATTATATGGTCCCTGTAATATTTACTTTAAAAAAAGAAGTTGCTATTGTATGTTACTGAAGGAAAATCAGAAACTGCAAGAAGAGGATCACCTTAGAGTCACTCTGTGACATTGTTTGCAAGAGGATACAAGAGACCAAAATGCTAGATCAACCTCTTTTTCCTGTGTCACCTGCAGAAATGCATTAGTCCCCCATGTACCCTGCTGTCAAGAGAGCTGAGAAGGGCTGGAGGTGGGTCTGTGTCTGTTTTATGGTCAGCTCTGACAGCAGTGCAGACATATGCTGTCCCTTGTTCTGGCATTGTTACAAGATCTGCAGTCAGATTGAAGTCTATATTTTTCCATGTACCTAAACTCTGAGAAGTGTCTGTTATATCAGGATGCCCAGCTTGACATAAGTTAGAAGGGTTGTCTCTCAGATGGTGCTGAACACATCTTTCCTTTTACCCTCTTTCCTTTGCCTCCCCTTGAACAGAGCCCTTTCAAGGCTCTGAAGTAAGGGACCTCCAATTGCTAATCTATTTTTAAAGACTGATTGGTCTATAGGTATTTCTGAAACAACTTATCTCTGGTCTCCAGATGGAAATGTAATGCAGCACATAATTGCACGAGTGTCTCAGTAACGGTGTAAATTCAAACTAAATCATGGGGTATTTCACACTGTGAATGTAACTCCTGATGCCTATTTTACAGGCTACACAATTTAGCAGCATGCTTTTCAAAGATGTAGCACTACAGTAGACATTAAGTACAAGAAAAATAAATGTAGGGATTTTACATGAGTACAAGATTTTTTTCCTTCCAGAGATGAGACCAAGGCAAACTAAAACGATCTATTTAATTCAGTTTAATTCTTTCTGGCAATAATTTCCAAAAAAAATTGGAAATAAGGCAACCCTTGGCCAGCTAAGTTAGATTTGATCTTTAGAATAAATACTTTCTTGGACTCAAGTAAGTCTTGATTCTTCTGAGTCTTCTCTCATACTGGTCTGCCATGGTGTATATCTTCATTCTTTCTGTGTCTCACACTGAAAAGCACTGTTTTCACATGTCCTCTAGCATCTTCTGTTTTAAATCTACCCCTCAGCGCTGATGTAGTACTCTGCAGTGTGTGCATTGTGAATATCATGTTGCCTGTATTCTAGCCCTGTTGGGAACCAATAAGCCAAAACCAGACCATGACCAGCCAGCTCCTGGAATTTAACCACATGGTCAGCTTTGCTCTACTGGCCTCTCACAGCTGTAGATCACAATACATTCCTGTAGCTAAAGAAGTAACAATAGCAAGCAAAAAAACCCAGTGTTTATCCTCCATTCTCTTTTGCTTTGCCTTTTTTCTAGTTTTCCATACATAAAGGAGGGAGGATAACAGAATGAATCTCCATCGCACCATCTTACCCTATAAAACTGTTTTGGCTCAGAGGCAGAATTGCTCTTATTCAACCCAAACAGATTTGGGCAATAACAGGTTTATGTTTCAGAGCACTGGAATGTTCAGGCATCAGCAGACTGGCTATTTGTTTAGGTTTATTTTTTCATATGACATAATCTCCTTCCAAATAATGCCTGCCATCATCTTCAATTATGCTGTTCCTACACTTGCTGTTCGTAGTAGCACTTTCAGCACTTACATTTCAATGCTAAGGAAAGCTAAAGCTACGGAGTTTATCACAGAAGCTCCCTTCAGGCTCTTGGCAAGATGTAGTGAGATGTCAGTTGTTCCGAGTCATTTTCAGTGAACAAGAATATACTGGAGCATTCCACCAAGTAGAGTATATTCAACAGTATTTCCTTGTGGTACCTACACCATATTTTGTACAACTGTGATAAAATGAGTTCAGCTGATCATGCAATCACCCATGAATTTTCCTAGCATCTTCTAAAACAACAGTTATTGAAAATGCAAGAAACTTTTGAAGTTTGCCTGCTCCATGTGGTACTAGGTCAATTGAGCCCTGTCTCAAGCTGACCACTGGAATATGTATCATGGTTTTCGCTGTTGCCAATGCTCAGGTCTCTACGCTAGGTACATTGACACTGTCACTCAAATCAAATAAACTGTTTCAACATGACTGCACATGCCTCAATAGGAACTATAGGTATTTATTCAAAGGTAAGAGGGAGTCTGGTACTTGCATAGTATAATTTTAGACACTCAGCTCAAGTAATGGAGATCATTTTGTCACCCAGTTGAAGCTAATTCACTAGGTCCCTTATGTAGCCCATGGGGAGAAGTTCCACTTGTATGGTGGTTCTAGGAAGGAAATCTCAAAGCCATCAGGCTGGACCTGCAACAGATACAAGGCATTCTGCCATGCTGAGGCAGTATGAGTACCTTATAGAGATAATGGGCTTCAGAAGGGGAAAATGTCTCCTTTTTCAGAGTCAGGAGCATCACTGAAGGCCATCTGGGTACTCTAAGCAGTCCTCCAGCACATCAGATATGCAGAAGGTGATTATTGATCTACAGCATCTTTACACATTAGGTAGAAGCATGAGTTCTTCCACTGTTCCCTTGTTTGTCAGTACTGTTCCTGCCCTAAATTAGCCAGTTTGCTTACCAGAAGTTTTTTTAGTCAAGATACCTTTTTTCTGTTCTACACAAAGATGTTGCAGGTCTGTAAATACATTGCTCAGAGGACTGGCCTGGTTTTGTGAATTCTGTTTTGTTTGTTTTCCCTGGAAATTGCATAATTTGTTTTCTTCTGGTAGCATTTTTTATTTTATCATGTTCTGATGGATGCTGAGATTGCATCTTTGTACATATTAGTTAGTCGAGATGTTTTAGAGGGGTCATCTAGTTTGCCTACTTTCTACCAGTGTCAGGTTTGACTGGAGCTGTATTAAAGGCTTCCCATTTCAGTGGACCACAGGTATGCATGAAGTCTGAATCATGGGTGGGTGGTGATTTAAGCTAGGTGAAAGAGGAAAATAATACCTGCAGCTTTTGTCCTGCTGCCTCTCCATTAATGAGCGCAAAATTCATTCTCTGGGTTCTGTAAACCTCATTTAGGTGTGTCAGCAAGAGCCAGAACTATATTAAAAGCCTGAAACTCGAAAAAATAATTAAGGAGGTGCAATGCCAATTACTTTTCATCTTAAAACTTCATCTTACACTTTATTCCCACAAATACTTAAAGGTCATCAACATTTTTTCTTTTTTTTTTTTTTTTTTTTTAATGAACAGGTTATTTAGATTTCTTCTTCGTGTTCTCAGCTCTCTGTGGTGTAGCACAGAAAAAGAGCCCAATAAAGTACAAGCTGAAGAGCTCATCTTTTGTGCTAAATGGAAGTTGGACAGTGATAGTCCATTTTTCTTTTTAATCACAGGCAGTATCCATAGCACTTCCTCTATTTTCTGCTTTCTTTCTTATTATCATGGATTATGCAATGGAAATATAATAATTTTTAATCAAGTATAATTATACAATTTATTCTCATGCTTTATTTCTCCCACTTGATAAAAAAGTATCTATTTCATTCTGCTTCCTTTGTTGGAGCATTATAAATCCATCAAATAACAACACGTGGTTTCCAAAGCTAGTGTGCCTGCACAAACACGGGTACTCACATTAGAAGTCTCTCCTGGCTTTGGAATCCTGACTTTGGAATCCTCTTGTGGAATCCTCCTGCCATGAGGTTTAATGTAAGGCATGTCTTGAACCACAGTGACTTGGTGCGTTCTTGTGTGTCTGCATACCCTTGGAGTGACACCACATCACAAATTCTGAAGCATCTCTCATACTGATAATAGGTCTATCTTGTACCCATCATATTCATCTCAGGGGTCTTGTACTTCAAAGAAGATGCTAGGCTAATTCTCATAAATATTCCTCAGTTTATTAATGCTGAAAGGTGTCCCTCTCATCTTTTGCAATTTAAAGTACTGTTATGAAGAAAAAAGTTATAGTCCTGGTTTTTAAAAAAATCACATTAAAAAAAATGGTTTTATGTTACTTTGAAAACTTTAAATGATTTAGATAATTATGACAAATAATTTAAATTCATTTCTGGTTTTTCATGTTTACTTATTTTTCTTTGCATTATGCTGGACAATCAAGGTTGATTAATTTATTGCATGTTATTCTCTACCATTTCTATCTCCAGGTTTCATATCCTGTCAGGGTCTGAATTTTAAGTGCTACAGGCACAGGTGAAGCATATTTGTTTATTCACTTTATTCATCGCTGAAATAATAATAAAAAAGTCTGCAGTGAGATATTTATATTTCATCAGGTGTTCTGTTTGAGTTACAAAACCACACTGAATACTTGGAAGTGGGGCCAGAGCTTTCATCCCCACTCTTTCGTTAAGCTGTCCTGCCTGGGCATTCCTCAAACAAGGTTGAAGGATTTACAGCGCAGGTCAAGTCTCAAATACAATCCTCACTCCCTTTTACATCCTTTCCTGAATGCTGGTGTGCAGTGCATCACACTGCTTCCCTTTTTTTGTAAACTGTTGCCTTTTGATAACCTTTCCTTTTCTTCTTCAGCTTTCTCAGAAGCAAGCCACAGGCCAAAAAAATGGGGAAGGATGAAAATGGTAGCAGAATTGGCACTCACAGTTTCATCCAGCAGATTTCTTTCTGTTCATTGTAGAAATCTTTATAACCTTGTCCAAAATGTCGACATATTTTTAAACAAATGTTGACAGGGGTGGGCAAACTTCAGCAAGAGTGTTTACTCTAGAGCTCATTTCCTTCATCACTAGGACATCTATGGCTATGATATGTGCTAAGAAGGCATTTCCTGGGTTTCAATAAGATGGTCTGATAACTCGGTCATCATTCTCCTAGTCAAATCTGAGGGAAATGTGGGTTTGCTCCTAAGGTTGGTTTCTAATAATCCAATAGAGACTAGCTGTGGGCAAGGTCGTTTAACAACCGAATGGCTATCATTGCTTTATGAGAGAGTAAAGTTGTAATAGACAGGGTGGAGTGAGTCGCAGATATCGAAAGCATAAAGTAAAATAAGAGCTTTTAGACAGCTGTAGCACTGAGAGAGGAAAAAAACATATATCTTGAACTGTTGTAGCTCAGATCTACTGGACCTGCTACTCACGGACAGAAGGTCACCAGCACACTGTGCCAGGTTATTTTCATGAAGAATGGAGAACTCTAATGAATATAGGGGAAGAGGAGATCGTTTGTCAATGACAGAGATGCTCTTTCTTCATAGTGGGGGTTTCAACAATGTGGGGATGGCATAAACCAGAGGTAAAACCTTGACTCTGTTCAAGATCTGAATGATGTGGGATTTTTGTCTTTGACTACAATGTAGCCAGGATTTCATGCCAGAAAACTAGTGCATTTAATGCTGTAAAATATATCAGTTGCAGGGCCAAAGAATAGGGTTATCTGATGCAGAATTTGTCATATGGGAATGCTGTAGCAACTGTCACAGTGCCTGAAGATGAGAAAGTACTACTAACAACAACAGAAATTGAATCTGTGTCCCTTTCATGACAAATGTCACCTGAGTTAGCTATACGTGTATTTTTGACTGAAAATCTGAAACTGGAAATGGATAATGGAGTTGTTTATTCTTTGGCACTTGGTGAAAAGTACAGAGGTAACTGCTGTACTTTAAATCAACTGTTGATAGTTTTTATATGATTAACAAGGATTTTAAGGTTAATGAGGAACGGCTGAGGCTGTTATCCCTGCGTGACACTATAAAAAGTATTTTATTTTTAATCCTGGGAAGGGCACTGTGAATTGCTTTGGTGGCTTTGAGAAAATAACAGCTATAGTGACTGACAGTTCTCCAGCTGTGTAGGGGGAGTCAAAAATTTTATTGGTTTACTTAAAAAGAAATATGGAGTGAACTTCTTACCTTTTCAATGAATGAGGTACCAAAAGCCTCATGCAGGAAGGTACTATCACTGGCAAATGTCATGGAAGTTGTTAAAGTGATTAACCTTGTTAGAGCAAGGAATGGAGCTTTAAATGGCTATCAGTCTGTCTCTAACACAAAAGCTGCTGAGAACAGAGTTTGGGGATTGGTTTCTTCAAGTTAAAGTGTAAGATATGATATTCTGAGAAACGAAAAACATTATTTTCCTCTGAGAATTAAATGCTAAGTTTCATGATGAACCTTTCTGGAGCCAATAAATTACTGACAGACTTTATCAGCACAAATTGTGCAGTATTGCTGGTTTGTTTGCCTTGACATTTGCTTATAAAGTAATTCTTACCTCAGGTTTCATTTTAATAGAAATATAAAAGTTATTGGAAAATACAATGGGCAGAAGAGATTATCCATAGAAATTGTTAATTTGATTTTTTACTGCAGTTGAGGTAAAATACTAGTTGCCAGATTTTTTCATATATCCACACTAATTGACGCATACAAATCTGAGACAGGAATACTGGAGACCTTACACAGACAAAATTTTACTGGATTCAGCAATTCTTGCAGTCAGTCCTGACAAAATAAAACATGGTGCATTATACAACAACATACATGTTTCCACAGTCTGACTCACACTATGAAGTTTGAGTAGGCAGCCTCTGTGGAATATGGAGTTGCATGCCTCAGCCTGGAGATGTCATTGCTTTTAGCTGTGAGGATGGAGTAACAGTACAGAGAGTTGCATAATCAACCTCTTATAGTCCACCCCCCTCCAAATTAGTTACATCCTGAAGGTAGAAGAAAAATAGCATCAAACCTGGTTAACGGGAACTGCCTCCTAAATCACAAGATGACAGAATAAGTTGGGTTGGAAGGGACCACAGTAGGTCATCTGGTCCAACTCCTTTGCTCAAGCAGAGCCATATTACAGCACATTGTACAGGACTGTGTCTAGATGGTTCTTGAACATCTCCAGTGAGGGAGAGTCCACAGCCTCTGGTCAGTCTGTCCCAGTGCATGGTCACCCGCACAGTAAAGAAGTTCTGTCTCATATTCAGGTGAAACATCCTGTGTTCCAGTTTCTGCCTCTTGTCCTATTGCTTGGCACCACCAAGAAGAGCTTGGATCCATCCTCTTGACACCCTCCCTTCAGATACTGACAGACATTGATAAGGCTCCCTCTCAGTCATGTCTTCTCAAGCTTGAGCAGGCCCAGCTTCCTCAGCCTTCCCTTGTAAATGAGGTGCTCTAATCCCCATGTTCATAGCCCTCCACTAGACCTGCTCCAGGAGCTCCATGTCCCTCTTTTACTGCAGAGCCCAGAATCGGACACAGCACTCCAAATGTGGCCTCACTGAGACTGAGCAGAGGGGTAGAATCACCTCCCTTGATCTGCTGGCAGTGCTCTTCCTAATGCACCCCAGGATACCATTGGCCTTCTTGGCCACAAGGGCACGCTGCTCATGGACAGTTGTTGTCAACCAGGATCCAAAGTCCTTCTCTATAGAGCTGCTTTGAGCAGGCCAGCCCTCAGCCTGCCTAACAAGGGGTTACTCTTCCCAAATTGCAGGACCCTCCATTTGCCTTTGTTGACTTTCAGAACGTTCCCGAAAAATTAGAGGAGTTTGCACCAAAAAACCCTTGTTTATTTTCAAGAAAAAACAATAGGTGGAAGAACTTCCGGCGAATTTCAAACTCAGCAAAGTGAAGTATAAAGGCAAAAATAGACTGATTGTATTCTCTTACTTCCTAGGTCCCCAGCAACAACTCTCAGTGCAAATGTAGATAACATAATAAAGCAGAAAACTACTGAAATAGTCTTGTCACCAGAGTTCTGCTTATCATGTTGGAAATTAATGTTTCTGAATTTTATTTGTTGTATGTTTTTTTCCTGTTAGCATTTTAGAATGCTAACCATCCTTTTAAATGATTAGTTATAACGGCCATTGTGAAGAGAAATGGGGAAATGAAACCAAGCCAATATTCTTTCATATTAATCCAATTTTATGTCAGTGATCTTGATCTTTTGTCATCTTAAGAGTCTTATTTTGGTTGCAGGCTATCACAGTGTTACAAAAAGATCATTTGGCTTTTCAGTGCAGGTAATTTCTGTTCTAAAGGAATTCCCTCCACCTGGAGGAAATGTTGATATAAATAAGACCAGAAAAGTGACTGTGCCTTTCTTGAGAATTACTGGTGCTATAAATTTTAGCTAATCCCAGACTTAAGGAATCAGCACTCTAAAGCTCCAGGTCTTTAAACACATGAATAGCTCTATTAAAAGCGGTGGCAGTTTGTCTGTGCTTAAAGAAAAGTACCGGCATAAGTCTTTAAAAGATCAGGATCTAAGGCAGAAATGTATTACCCTGGTAGCTCAAACACCTAATTTTAGATTTATAGTGCTAGTATTGTTTGACCCTGTTGTTTCTTTTGATTGTCCTACCTCTTCACTGTAAGACCCTCAAGAATCGCAACGCAACTTTCATGTCTTGCCTCTTGACACTATAGGAGAAATCATGAATATTATATTTAAGTTAACCCTTGTTTTCTGCACATAGAAGGGACACCACATTCATCTTCTTATCCCCCAAACAGGTTGACTTGTGTTTATCAATGCAAACCATACACTGAAGTGTTATGGTTGTGCCCTTAATTCCAGAAAGCTCATGTTTTGCCATGCCTCTCTGCTACGAGCAGCTTTTTATAATCACGATTGAACCACCCACCTGCTTCTATGCTGCATTATTCCTGATGCTATAAGTGCAAAGAAAGACTGATTGAGAGGTATGGTAGACCTACTCTCAGTGTCAAGGAGTAGTACCGCTTTTTTGGAAAGCAGCAAAACCCAACAGTCTGTGATTTTTCATGTTTCTGGTAAGTGGTTCAAGTGGATTTGTCTTTTGCTTTTTTTTTTTCATAGTTTAACATCTCTTTGCTATGTGACAATGTTTTTGGCTCAATGAGATAGCACTCTAGAGTTTTTTAATGAGTAATGTGTCCTATCTTTTAACTAAAAGTATGTGTGGAACACCTTGTAAAGGAGAAAAAGTGCGGGTAAAAAGGGCTTAGACTGCTGAAGTCATGTCTTCAAGAAGAGACAAGAGGGTAGAAAGAACACTTTTCTCAGAATAGGGTGTTTTTAACACTAACTCTGCATCTGTTTCAAGTATGGATACTACATTTTGGATCTATGAAGGAAGATCCCCTAGTACTACTGTTTGAAAGAGATCCTAGCATGTGCCTGATAAGTCTGGAACATTCTTTGTGCTAGTGGTTCATCTGTCAAATCCTCTGGTGTTTCCTTATGAATGAGGGACAGGTAGAGGCATATTTGATACCTGCAGCACATGGTTACATTAAACTTGCTCCAAGTAAAATCCCCTGCAGTTCCTAGCAAGGTGCTGAGTGCAGAACAGTCTCAGTGAGCTACTAAAGGCTGATAGAGACAGCTGAAGCTGAAACTGATAATCTGTTCTGCTTCATCTGTTGGGACAATGAATTGGAAAAAAAGCTGGTTATCTGTTAAGCGACACATGGAAAATTTTCTTTTTTTTCCTTTTTGTTTTTATGACTTGAATATTTGATTCAATCAAATTATGATTTATATAAACTAAATAATGTGGTCCTGTAATATTTCTGCACTTGGTGCTGTTTACTCCCTTGAATCATAGAATCATAAAATCAAATGAGTTGGAAAAGACCTCAAAGACCATCAAGTCCAACCCTTGATCAAACACTGTTTTGGTTACTAGACCATGGCACTCAGTGCCACATCCAGTCGCATCTTAAAACCTCCAGGGACGGTGAATCCACCATCTCCCTAGGCAGCCCATTTCAATGTCTGATCACTCTCTCTGTAAAGAATTTCTTCCTAATATTCAACCTAAACCTCTCCAGGCAGAACCTAAGACTGTGCCCTCTTGTCCTGCTGCTGGTTGCCTGGGAGAAGAGACTGACGCCCCCCACCTGGCTACAACCTCCTTTCAGGTAGTTGTAGAGAGTGAGGAGGTCTCCCCTGAGCCTCCTCTTCTCCAGGCTGAACAACCCCAGCTCCCTCAGCCTCTCCTCACAGGACTTGTGTTCAAGTCCCTTCACCAGCCTTGTTGTTCTTCTCTGGAGCTGCTCCAGCGTCTCAATATCCTTCCTGAACTGAGGACTGGACACAGTACTCAAGGTGTGGCCTCACCAGCACTGAGTACAGGGGAATCAATACCCTAATCCAGATCATCAATAAAGATATTAAATAGGACTGGACCCAATACTGATCCCTCAAGGACTGTTCCTGATACAGGCCAGGATACCATTGGCCTTCTTGGCCACCTGGGCACACTGCTGGCTCATGTTCAGCTTCCTGTTAATCCAGACTCCCAGGTCCCTTTCTACCTGGCTGCTCTCCAGCCACTCTGTCCCCAGCCTGTAGCGCTGCATGGGGTTGTTGTGGTCAAAGTGCAGGACCTGGCACTTGGCCTTGTTGAACCTCATCCCGTTGGAATCAGACCATCTCTTCGGCTTGTCCAGGTCCCTCTGCAGAGCCCTCCTGCCTTCCAGCAGATCAGCACTCCCCCCCCCGCTTGGTGTCATCTGCAAAATCCCTTCTCCTCATCTTTCGTGACTATGTTCCCCCTATGTCCAACAAAGAATGGAGGTTTTCCTTGCCCCTCCTTTTGCTACTGATGTGTTTGTAGAAGCACTTCTTGTTATCCTTAACAGAAGTGACAAGATTGAGTTCAAATTGTGCCTTTGTACCTTTAATTTTATTTCTACATGACCTAACTATATTCCTAAGCTCTTCATGAGTAGCCAGCCCTTTTTTCCATAGTCAGTAAGCTTTCTTTTTTCCCCTAATTTCCTTCAAAATTTCCCTGTTCAGCCAGGCTGGCCATCTTCCCTGCTGGTTTGCCTTTCGGCAGACTGGGACAGCCTGTTCCTGTGCTTTCAAGACTTCCTTCTTGAAGCATGTCCATCCCTCCTAGACCCCTTTGTTTTCAGTGGCTGTTTCCCAAAGTACCTTCTGAACTGGCAGGCTGAAATCTACCCTGCAGAAGTCAAGAGTAGAAGTTTTATTGATGGCCCTCCTCGCATCCCTGAGTATTGAAGACTCTATAATTTCATGGTCACTGTGCGCCAGACAGCCTCCAACCACCACATCTCCCACCAGCCCCTCTCTGTGAACAGCAGATCCAGTGGGGCCCCACCCCTGGTAGGCTAATTTATCAGCTGGAGCAGGAAATTATTCTCTGTATGCTCTAGGAATCTCCTAGACTGCCTCTTCTCTGCTGTGTTGAGTTCCCAGCAGACATCCAGCAGGTTAAAGTCACCCAAAAGAACAAGGTCTGGCAATTTTGAGACATCTGCCAGCTGCTTGTAGAATAATTCATCACCCTCATCATACTGGTTGAGTGGTCTATAACAGACTCTCACCAGGATATCAGCCTTGTTGGCCTTCCACCTGATTCCGATCCACAGGCACTCAATCTTATCGTTACTGACCTCAAGTTCTACATTCAAGAGACCCTCTAACACACAGAGACACCCCTCCACCTCTCCTACCTTGCCTATCCCTTCTGAAGAGCCTGTAGCCACCCATGGTAGCACTCTAGTCCGGCGAGTCATCCCACCACGTTTCTGTGATGGCAACTACATCATAGCTTTCCTGCTGCACGATGGCTTCCAGCTCCTCTTGTTTGTTACTCATGCTGCATGCATTGGTGTACATGCACTTCAACTGGGCTGCTGATTTCACTCTTAACTTGGGCTTTCCTCCCTTAGGCTCATCTCTGGAGAGAATGCTTTCAAACCCTTCCCCCTACAAACCCAATTTAAAGCCCTCCTGATCAGACCCGCCAATTTATGGCCTAGAGTCCTTTTGCCCTTGCTAGATAAATGAAGCCCATCATTTAGCCCAGACTCTAGCAGGCTAGGTACCATAGAATTTGCCCCATGGTTGAAAAAAACAAAATTATGCTCATGGTGCCAATCCTTTAGCCACCTGTTGATAAGATGGGTTTTCCTACTCCTCTCCTCATTCATCCCTACTACTGCAGGAACTGAGGCAAACATCTCCTGTGCTCCTGACCCATTAACTAATCGACCCAGGGCCTTGAAGTCCTTTTTAGTTGCCCTGGTACCTCTTTTATTGACCTCATCACTGCCAACCTGTACTACCAACAGTGGGTCATAATCAGATTGCTCAGGGATTAGCTCAGGGAGTCTCCTACTAATATCCCTCACCCGGGCCCCAGAAAGGCAGCAGACTTCCCTGTGGGATGGGTCTGGTCAGTTCCTCTCCGAAGGGAGTGGCCTACCACAACTACCATTCTTTTTTTCTTCACAGCTGTGGTTGTAATCCATGTGGTAGACGGGGTGCAACTGGGAGACCCTCCAGACAGATCCTCTTCTTGACTACCCTCTGCCTGCCTCTCTGCGTCCAGGGCCTCTTGTGTGTTCTTTAAGGGCACTGTGGGAAGTGATGGGGGTCAAGAGTGGATTTTTTTGCCTCTTCAATCAGGGACCTGTTTTCGTTCCCCTAATCTACTTGGTTTGCTCCATCTGCCTGATGGCAGGAGGGGCAGGGCTTCACCATTTCCTGCTGGATTTATTTATTCCCACCACTCTATTTCTCTTTCACTCTCCCTAATACTTCTTAGCCTCTCCACTTCTTCCTTGAGCTGTGCCACTAGGCACAGCAAATCATTCACCTGCTTGCATCATGTGCAGGCATCTCTCACACTGTCCTCTAGTACTAAGGTCATTTATTTATACCTCAGAATGCTATGTTTATAAAGAAATTCACAGATCATCTCCAAGACCTTGGTCATAGCATCTTCACTTTTCCATTGACTGTGAGACCGGCACCCAGGAGTGTCTAATCCTTTCAAAATCCTCCAATTTAGGAGCGAGAAGCTAAAAATTGGTGGGAAGTCTGCATGCCGGTTACTGTGTCTGAGGCTGAATGGATTTGGTGGGTGGACTGTTTGGTGGAGGAGGAATTGGTTAGATGATCACATCCAGAGAGTAGTGGTCAATGTCTCAATGTCCAGATGGAGATCACTGATGAGTAGTGTCTCTCAGGGGTTTGTACTGGGGCCAGTACTGTTTAATAGTGGGATCACATAGTGGGTCAAGCACACACTCAGCAAATTTGCAAATGACACCAAGCTGTGTTGCAGCTGACATGCCCAATGGATGAGATACCATCCAGAGGGACTGGAGAAGTTCGAGAAGTACCCCCAAGTGAACTTCATGAGGTTCGAAATGGCCAAGTGCAAGGTGCTACAACTGGGTTGAGGCAAACCTCATCATCAATACAGTCTGGGGGATGAGTGGATGAAGAGCAGCCCTACAGAGAAGGATTTGGGGCTGCAGGTGGATGAGAGGCTAGACATGAGCCAGCAATGTGTTCTTGCAGCCCAGAAAACCAAACCTGTGGGTGAGGCTATACCATCCTTCAAAACCTTCAAGATCAGCCAGAGAGGCTGTGGCTATACCATCCTTCAAAACCTTCAAGATCAGGTTGGACAGGGCTCTGAGCAACCTGATCTAGTTGAAAGTGTCCCTGCTCATTGCAGTGGGGTTAGACTAGATTGTGTTTAAAGGTCTCCTCCAATCCAAACTATTCTATGATTCTATGACTTGGATGTGGGAAGCCTTCCTGCAAAGATGAACACAGTCATTGTAGGACTGAGGAAGGAGCAAGGGTAGCAGGCAGGGGATATTTGGGTAGCAGAGTTTCTTCAAAACAGTGTCTTGGCACAGGGGGACCTAAGGATAAGTTGTAATGGGCAGTTCAAGAACCAATTATGACTTCAGTTGGTGCTTTGAGTTGACCAAACTCAGGACTCTGTGACACAGCCATGCTGACTGCAGCAACTTGGCAGAAATATTCCAAAATCACTGGTGTCATTTGTTGCTTCAAAATACCCAGCCTGAGTCTTGTAAGTGGGCTCAATCTTCCAAAAGTCCTGAGCATTCAGCCTCTGAAAGTTGAGATTCAATTTTTAGTGCATCAATTTGGGTCTTCAGTTTGCAGCTTGAGTGAGTGCTTTGCCCTTTAAAAAAAAAAACACAAAAGCAAAAACAGCAACACAACGACAAAAAAATTAAAAAACATAAAAGGACAGCTTTTGAAACCTTAGCCTTTAATCCTACTAACTTCTGAACCATCCTTTGGGTGAAGAGAGGAGATAAATTACTATGAACTCATTTGAAGATTTATAGCACTTTAACTGCTCACTGGCTGACCTGCAGCATTTGCCTTGAAATACAGGGGCTGATGCAAGCTTTGTCAGGGAGCAGGTGTCACATTCCTGTCTGGAGTGAGCAAACAGTGTGTGCAGGGGGATATATTCTCTCTTGTGCTTTAGAAAATCTGGATTTATGGTCGCTGATACCTTCAATCCTTTGCATGTCCATTTTATGAAACACTTGAATTATTTTATTTGCTAGTACTGCTGTATGGAAGAAGTGAATTTCAGAACTGGAAGCGCTTCTTTAGGGTGGCCTAAATCAGTATGTAACAAATAATATCTGGCTTTGCCTGTTACTTGTCACATGGAATTTTTCCCTTAATTTTCATCCTGTCCTTGCTTTGCTTCCCTCCATCCAGTCTCTCCCAGTGATCACTCAGACTAAGAGCTCTATTCAAGTACTGTATTTTAATGTTTCTCTCTTCTCTGGCAAAAAAAATCAATGATGGGAAAAAGTACAACAGCAGGGAGCTGACCTGGCTGTACTTCAAACCGGTGATGTCCATGATAAGAAACTGAGAACATAAGTATAACTGCAAAAATGATAGATTTGTTTAATTATAGTGTGTCTCAGTAGATTCAGTCTTATCCAGAGTGCTTAGGCAGGATGAAAGCAGTTTATGAAGGATGCACTCTACAATATTCAAGTGCATAAATCTTTATATTAATCACTTCTATACTGTAGTGGCAACACATACATGTAAACATTTAGTTCTCTGGAAATCTTAAATCTGATAGCTGTGAAGGCAGTCACAAATTTGATGACTGGTCCATGCAGTCAAATTGAAGTTTCTGCCTTCAGAACTCCTGTGACCTTTGAGATGGAAATCTCCATGTTACACTCTGTGGAGGATATTTTGCTACCCCTTCTGGAAAGGAGCCATGTACTTTTTCACTGGATCATTGGTCGGCAAAGCTAAACCCTGAAGCTGTGACTTGGCATAACTCTTGCAGCTGACAGATAGGAATGCTGCATTGTCAATTTTCCAGTTGTAAATGACACTTGAGTATTGAGGGAGGCAAAATTTATATTTCACCTCAACAATTATCTACCATTTCCTCATGAATGATGCCAACGTGATTTTCTGAAGATGGAAAAATTGTTAACAGTTATCAGGATGAATTAGAGCTTGTCTGCTTTCTGCACACTCTTTATTGCATCCTTGTGTTTCACTTTAGGTGTTGGGATTTTTTTCTTTTCATAGGTAGGTTAATTCAAATTTTGGGAATTCTGGTTCTGTGGATTCTAGTCACATTCTGCATTAAGAACAAAACAAAAAAGAAAAAAATCAATCTTTACACAAAGACACTTGTTACTGGATGGTCCTTTTACTTCACCCACTTTCTAGCTGTGTGAAAGGAATCAATGAAGCACAGACCACAAACTGATGTCTATAGTTTTTCAGGGACTTTCTCCTTTTGCTTAACTCAACTAAATAAGGGCTGTTAAATCTCTGGTAATTTCTTAATATCAAAACTACACTTAAAAGTGTTTTCTTATTAATCTGCAACAAACCATAAAATGTAATATTTTCAGCATGACTATGGTCAAAATGGCCATGAAACTTGTCAGCTTTGTCTCAGCCTTATACAGTGTTGTAATAAAGGGCGTTATCTTCCAAAAATACTTCTGTTTTCTATTTAATTTGCATGCATCAATTATTACACCTATTTTGTTTATCAGTAAATTACTGAGTGTTTTATGGAGGTGATGCACATGGGAGCTGAGGCTCTGTGTATCCTGTGACCTAAAAGTCATTCTGTCAGAGATGCTTAACTGTTTTCTAACTGCCTCATTTTTACACGGAAATGACCTTTAAAAAAGGTGCTGAAATGACAGGGCTGAAGAATGGAACCCTATTAATCTTTTGAGGTGACTTTATCACAGGCAAGAGATAGCAAAGGTACAGGAAGCTTGCATAGCACTGTGCATATCAACGTGCAAATGTATCACTGCAGAATGTGCAAAAGGCAAATATCATTTGGGCAAGACTAAGTTCAGCTGTGGGTTTAGCCAAAACTGATATTTTGTCTGAAATCAAAATGCATAAAGCATTTTCCAGACCAGCAGCACACAGACATAACTGGGGCTGAAAGGTTTTGAGTACTGTTCTCAAGGTACTGATGTGTCCAATCCTTAAACCTTTCTTTTTTGAGCTCTGAAATGGTCTTAGTTCACTGGTTTTAAGGTAGAATATCAGACCTACCCACATCAGTTTGAGTTTTTGGCAGATGGAGAATTGCACCTCCCTTTCATGTTTTTCTGACTTGGATACCATCAACATGCCAGAAACATTGCTGTTCTGAAGGGGCCATGCTAGATGGTGTCTTCAATTTGAGGTCTGTGTCTCTCAGAGAGAGAATGCATGTGTAGGCATCGTCAGCCTGAGCTTTGAAGTAACTGGTGGGAAGATGAAACTGCTAATGGAAATTGCCTTTTACCATTAAGATCTCTGATCACTGCAAAACACGGATGTCAGCAAAGAAGTTCCCAGTGCTGGGCATGTTGTTCTCTCATCCTGTCTCTTCTCACTATTTAGATGTTTGTTGCACTGAAGTGTACTTAAGCCAGGAGCTTCACACTATTTTTTTTCTACGCCTTGAGTCAGCTTGCTGGACTTAGAGGGGCTGTAAAAGCTGCCTATTTTCTAACTAAGCAACACACATTTTGATAATCAAATGTTTGTGTTTGATACCTAACATAGAGGAACAATACAAAAAGGGTATTGAAAATAAGTGCTCCCTCCTTCTGTCTTCATTTTCTTGATTAAATATTTTATTCCACTTCTAGCTGAAACAGCAGGATAGGAAGTAACTTGAGGGAGAAGGAAAGGTATTGCTTTGTTTTATGGTTCATTGTTCTGCAGGGGGAACTTGAAAATACAAAGTAGTATACAACTCATGAACTGAAAGCTGTGTTAAATTTTTGTTGCTTGTTTTCATCTAGAAGGTGAAACTGAAAATGATTCATTAAACAGAAAACAGAGGAGAACTATGACAAATGTACTCTCAGAAATAGATTTGGCATTCTCTGCTGAAGAAGATGATATGTTATTGAACAAGACTAATAAATTTTTCTTAAGATTTTTTTTGACAGTCTTTGGCTCTCTGACAGTATATAAGCAATACTTACCCTGCAAAAGTCATATCCACTAATGTCTTGCCTGTTCCTTAAGAATTAAAGGAAGAGAACTCATGCAAGTCTAGGCCAAAAGACATTTTCATGCACCACCTGTAGTAAGGTGCCCATCTCCTAAAAATAAAATTTAAAATACTAGTGCTTAATGCTTTAAACAGATCTATGGCCCAAATGCAGTGCATTAAATGTAATGCAAGACCTCCATCATTTATGATGACATATTTCTATATGGTAGGTACTTTTGCTATGGCTCTGACAGTTGTTCTTCATCCACTCCTTCGTCTTCTTTACATAACCACTGTAGCATTTCTAATACATGTTGAAATATGCAAAAAAAGTATTATCCTTTTTTTTACATAGTTCTAAGCAAAAATCCATCATTATAAAACTTCCACTGGAAAACTAAATATCAGGTCTTCTACATTTCCTAGGGGACAAATATATTTATCCTGGAAAAAAAATTATTCTTCACATAGTTTTTGAATGTATTACACAAATTGAAGATGTACAAACAAACTAGTCCAAAAAAAATCCTAACAAAGCAATTTCAATAGCCCAGTTATTTCTAAATTTTCTTTGCCTGTGAAGTAAAATATCTTCTTTATTTCCCTGAGCAGTGAGATTAAACAACAAGTGTTGAATTGAGCTGTAGACTATGCTGGAAGCAGTGTCTCTGTCTTGGGAAACTCTTGCAGTATTTTCAGAAATGTTTCCTTAAGCTCCTCACAAAGAGAGGAGGAATGTTTCTTGCCTCTTCCCCTCCTTATCCTTGCCCCCAGCTACACCAATGACAAGCTAATAAAAGCACCTACTTGGAGTACTGGGAACAACAAGCCATTTAAACCAAGCAGGATATCTGGATTTTGCTGGGAAACCATCTCTTTTGCCAACCTCTCCACTACCCTTCTTTTTGTCATATCTCTCCCACAGGTAGCTCTGCTATTCAAGATAAAAATCCTTACTTGTTCTGTCTTATCAGAAACAGGGTGCCCAGCTGGACTATGGAAGTGGTTCTCCCTCTGTACTCAGCACCAGCGAGTACTGTGTCCAGTTCTGGGCCCCTCACTTTAAGAAGGAAATTGAGGTGCTGGGGTGTGTCCAGAGAAGGGCAATAACAATGGTGAAGGGTCTGGAGAGCAAGTTTTATGAGGAGCAACTGAAGGAGTTGAGGTTGTTGAGCCTGGAGAAGAGGAGGCTCAGAGGTGACCTTATCGCTCTCTACTCCCAGACAACCAGCGACAGGATGAGAGGACACAGTCTTAAACTGCACTGGGAGAGGTTTAGGTTGGGCATTAGGAACTATGTCACAGAAGGGTGATTGGACTGGACTACCCAGGGAAGTGGTGGAATCACTGTCCCTGGATATATTTGAGGAAAGACTGGATGTGGCACTTAGTGCCATGTTGTAGTTGGTGTTAGGTCATAGATTGAACTTGACAATCTCAGAGGTCTTTTCTAACCTAATTGAATCTGTGATTCTTATCAACAGAATCATAGAGCATCTGGAGTTGGAAAGGACCCATTAAAATCATTGAGTCCATTTCCGTTTTCCTCAAAGGACTTCCTGAAACAAAACCCTATGACTAAGACCATTGTCCAGACGCTCCTTGAACTCTGACAGACTTGTGACCACTTCCCTGTGAAGCTTATGTGGTTGGATGACCAACCACACTCTCTGTGAATAAACTCTTCCTAATGTCCAGTCTGAACTTTCCCTGACACACCTTCATTCCATTTCCTCTTGTCCTATTGCTGGTCACAGACAGAGGAGAGCAGCACCACGTCCTCCACTGCCCCCCTTGGGGAAGTTGTAGACTGTGATGAGGTCACCCTTTGGCCTTCTCTTCTCCAAGCTGAACAAGCCAAGTGAGACTCTTTGTAGATCTTGCCCTTGACAGCCTTCACTATCTTGGTCGTACTCTAACAGTGGGATATCCTTCTTGTATTGAGGCATCCAAAACTGCACACAGCATCAAGGAGTGGGCTGCACCAGCACAGAATAGACTGGGATAGTCACCTCCCCCGACCAGCCAGTGATGCTGTGCCTAATGCACCCCAACATGTGGTTGCCCCTTTTGGCTGCCAGGGCCCACTACTGACTCCTATTCAACTTGCCATTGACCAGGACCCCCAGATCTCTTTCTGCAGGGCTGTTCCCCAGCCTTTTGTCCCCCATTTTGTATATATAACCAGGATTACACCTTTCCAGGTGGAGAATCCAGCACTTGCTTTTGTTAATTTCCATAGCTGGTGATTGCCCCGCTCTCCAGTCTATCCAGATCTCTCTGTAAGGCCTGTCTACCCTCAAGGGAGTCCATAGCTCCTCCTAGTTTAGTATCATTGCAATCTTACTTAACCTTTATTCAATTCCTGTGTACAGATCATTTATAAAAAAATCATTAAAGAACACTGGTCCTAAAATTGATTGCTGGGGATCTCCATGAGTGACTGGTCACCAGCTTGATGTAACTCCCTTTGAGCCCAACCCATCACACAGTTGCTCGCCTATCGCATGATGTGTTTATCCAGCTGTATGCTGGACATTTTGTCCAGAAGAATACTGTGAGAGATAGTATCGAAAGCTTTGCTCAAATAAAAAAAAATAACCACATCTCCCAGCTTCCCCTGGTCAACTAGATGGGTGACTTTGTCATAAAAGGAAATTAAAAGTTACTTAAGTGGGATTTTCCCTTCATGAATTGGTGCTGGCTATGACCGGTGAAGTTCATTTCTTTTGTATAAGAGGAACTCGATGTCTCATTGAACAGATTCCACTTGAGGGTTTTAGGCTTGATGCTTTGACTTAAGCTTTGCAGGATAGAGGGCAAGATCACATAAAACGTACCTTCAGAGTGCTGAGAAATGTCCTTATCAGGAAGTTTCTTTGCTTTTTTTTCATCTCTACTCAGATGACTAGTCCCTTAACAAACAGCTTGGAAGAAATATTTCATCTTAATTTGCTGGTAGGTGCAAGGAATTAACACCTGGCATAATGTTGATCACTTCTGTGGAATTTCTGAAATCAAAGGCTGCACATTTTTTGTTCAGTTGGGTAATGTAGACACCGCAGTGCAGTAATCAAGAAGCAAATTTTCCCATGGACAGAACACTTCCACAAGGGATATTAGTCTTCTTCTTTATAATGTTCATTTGTCAATGGAAGTCTTAACTAACCTAATTTTTCATTTTTCTTCAAGTAAGTGCACCAATACCTATCTTTTCCATCTTCTAGAAAGTCTCTCCACACTAGAAATAAAACTCTTCCAAGTAATAGTTATTGTAACATGAATTAACAAATCTCTCCTCTGCAGGCACACCTAGAGTATCATAACTTCAGCTGAGATTTTGTGGATCAAAATGGCCTGAGGTATGATGTTTCATTATGGCCAAATGAGAAAGTTATGGTTTACTTTAAGACCTCTGTAACTGTAGGTAGAAACTGAATTTGTTCAAAATAAGTCCTTCTTGCAGTATTTTCCCCTAAACTGTTCAACTGTTTGGACTGGTACATATATTGAAAATATAACAATTGCCATTACTTTCACAAAATATTCTATGAAGACACATCAACAACTCTATTTCTGTGGCTTGGTTTTAGGTTTTTACTCCACATGTGTGTGCACTGAGATTAAATAGACTAAAATAAAGAAGTTGTTTGGTTTTTTTAACAGTGCCTTGGTTAAAACAGGCAACAAATAGGAAACTTTCCAGATAGTCATCAATCAGTGACCTACTAAAATTGATTTAAGGATAGAGAGGCTAGGAGAACATTGTTAAAACATTGTGTTATAGTGACATGAAGATCACCTGACTGACTTCTCAAGCATTTCTTGCAAGGGAGTCCTAAACAAATCATCTCATTTTTCATTGAGCACATCTATGAGATCCTGCTAATGTATTGATCATAGAGTCATAGAATCATAGAATGGTTTGGGTTGGAAGGGGCCTTAAAGATCATCTAGTTCCAACCCCCCTGCCATGGTCAGGGACCTCTCACTAGACCAGGTTGCTCAAAGCCCCATCCAACCTGGCGCTGAACACTTCCAGAGATGGGGAATCCACAGCTTCTCTGGGTAACCTTTTACAGTGCCTCACCACTCTCACAGTAAGATTTTTTTTCCTCATATCTAATCTAAACTTACTCTTTTTCAGTTTTAAACCATTCCCCCTTGTCCTGTCACTTGATCCCCAGTTCTATTCTCATGTTGGGCATTAACTTTTTTTGCCCTCTACACTTCACATTCATTTGCAGGGAAGAAGGAAAAAAATCCAACACAAAAAAAACCTTTCTAATCACCTTTCTATCATGATCACTTAATAAGCTTCCTTAGACTGTTACTTCAACAGTATAAAGACTATTTGTTCATTCTGTAGTTCTTCAGCTATAGGATCAGGCCTGAGACCTGCCTGAGCACCTGTAGCACAAACTTCAGACCACACAGGTTTTCTACTCCAAAACAGAGAAAGCACACACCATTTTTCTCTTTCGCTTTCAAACAAAGCATTCCTGTGCTCTTGCTTTCTCCTGTGTTTATTACCAAAGAGTTGCTCTGGTTCCTACTTGCAGTTCATAAATGGAGCTTTTTAGAGATGCAAACTTTTTTAAGGAGTATACTACTATTCATTTGCAAGTTGCAAACATAACGTAATATCCAGAAATATTAGATTTTCTAATATACAAGCTCCAAAAAATGGAGCATGTCCATTAAGTCTTTGATGTTAGTGCTACAAAGCCAGTTCTTGGTATAACAAAATAAATGTAACTTAGTCATGCTTTTAATCCAGGCACTCTTCATCCTGTTGAGTGAGAGAGGCTTTAGCAGAAAAAGGGCTGATATATTTAGTGTTCAGATGGGTCATTTAATGCATGTTCTCAAAAGCTTGTCAGTACTGATTTACTTGCATTAAAAGCCACATATAGAAATGATCAGGTGCAAAATATTAGATGGATTTAAAAAAAAAGCACAATATGCAGCTTGTGATTTAATTTTTGCTATAAGAGTTATCTGGGAAAGATTTCAGATATTAGTCAAGTACAATAACTGTTCTAGATGGTAGGTAAAAGGATAAATCATACAGGGTTTTTTTTTGTTTTAATCCCTTTTACCCCATGCATAATAACCCAAATTACAAATTTCTGTCCTAAATAGAGTCACCATTTTGAAATCAACTTGTATTAGGAAGAGGCTACAAGCAGCTGTATGCTTTAGGTCACTGTTAATAGCAGATACAAAGTATGAAGATCTTTAGAAGTCAAAAACATACTTTCCTATCCCCCAATTCTTCTTTTCCCTTCTCTTGGTAACTTTCTTCTGCAAAACACAAGAATTACAAAGCTCTAGCCACACTTTTTCTGTGCCTTAAGGGAGGAGGCCATTTTACACAGATACTGGTCACTTTTCAAGATGTGACATCCTATGAGCACTAACTCAAAGAAAATCAAAGTTGCAGAAGGTGACTTTCACAGGAAGATAGCAAAAGTTGCTCTCCTCATCTTTTACTACAGAGCTTGCACTCTGAGCTCATATAAGGCAGTATCGGGGGCATCTTATTCACTATCTTTAGATCTAGACCCACAGGTACAAAAACTTAGGAGGAAACATAATTAAAGTAATCTCAATGGTACATTAGAAGTTAGGATATCAACCACCCTGTATATTTAACCTTCGTTTGTCACTTTACAAAGCTGAATCTGCTGGTGAAGCATCTGACAACTTTAAGAGAGAGACAATCCTTTTGGTTATCAATAAATCTCAAAGTTTTTAGTGCAATTATGCATCTACTGTTGCAAAAAAAGTGATGCTCTTTAATGTCGTTGGTGTTCATGTTTTTACAAATAGACAGATTCTTGTTTGAGACAGTGTATTTTCTGGTCTGTATGAGCATGTGTGAAAACTGGGGAGCCTGGATTTTTCAGGTTAATTACATTGTTTTCCCTTGTATAGAATTATAACTTAGTGAATATTTTATTTCCATAAGAGAAACTGAAAATAGGTCCTCCAAATTCTCCATTACTACACTGTACATGTCCCTTGGACATTGGAAAAATTGAGACATGTCAGTTAAATACAGCAGACAAAATAATATGCACATCAATCAGTGACTGGAAACAGTGTCCAAAATGTTATTTATTGCAAGTTTTCATCAAATATGCATTATTCTAATGATCGACACATTACAAAGACAGACACTTTGGAGAAAAATTATATAGAAGAAGACTAAAAAAGATTGCAGTCAACTTGGTGGGGAAATGTGGTTTAATTTAAAAATCATATAATTGTTATGGAAAGAGCCATATAAATCAAACTTGTCAATGTTGACAAGGTTTTTATCAGGATTTCTAGTTCTCTATAGTATAACAAATATGACCCAATGAGTATGCATTATAAGTCAATTTCCAAGCTGTTGCACTAAGAATAATGGTATAAGTTTTCTTTTCTCTTTTATTATTAGAAAAGTTTTATCTGATTTATGTGGATGACTGTGGTATGAAAAAGGAAAAGTGCATAAATAGGAAGAAGCAGTCCACTGTGCCTATAAACTTACATACAGTATATTGCTCTTGGCACAGCCTCAGTTCATACACAATTCGTACAAAAATTCAGTGCAGATTCCTTTCCTCTCTAGTTCAGTGAATCAAGACTCCCTGATTTTTAGGGATTTTTTTTAATGTCTTTTTTTCCTGGTTCTGGTGTGAACAGGTAAAAAACAGCTTTAATGGAAAATAGCCACGAATACTAGAGGAAAAAACCTCTCAGTGTCCCTTCCTATCTCCACCTCCCCGTCTCTCACTGGTGCACACAAACACATATGAACACACTACCCACTGATCCCATTTTTCTCCCCTATTTTACAGTAAGTTCTGTGTGTTAATTAGTAATTGTGCTTGTGGCTTACTCTCGTGTTCATTTCTTCATAGAATGAAAGTGTATATGTATGTATACTGCAGTTCTTGTAAAACTGTCACAAGCTGATGAGGTTTTGGAAGGAGAAGGCTGTATTTTAATCACTCTGCAGGCCAGTTAAGGGCTTGTCTGTAAATTTTGAAAGGGTAGACAGTAGCTTAAGGAAAACTCAGGTTCTGCCTAAAGACTGAGTTAACTGAAGAGAAAGGAAGCCTGAAGACTTCATTATTACCAGCAACAGCTTCTAGTAACAGGGTGACAATTTTACAGAGCAACTTGGCAATGAAATGCATTCCCTTCTTTTTCGCTTTTTTTTTTCTTCCCAGCTAAGAATTTGATCCAAAGATCTAGAGACTCCCTTGTAGCCAGCATTTTCCAATAACGCTCACAAAACAAAGTAGCACTATTGGTGAGAAGATGGAGAAGTAAGAAGATAAATTTGTGAGAAATAGGGCTTGCATCCGTGTGACAACCAACTCTTCTTCGAGTTTAAGTTTTAAATAGAGGGCTTGTGTGCCAGTTCCCTAAAAATTAAAAATGGATCCAGAGGAAATGACTTCCCAGAGAACAAGACAGCCACTTTGGACAGACTGGACACAAGCCATCCACACAGCTGCCTGTGGCTCCAGCCAATTGCTGGTCTGCATGCTGCTAGGGGAGTCTTGTATCTTCCATAGAGCAGAGAGCATATGGGCCTTTCCAAGGCTGACTCAAACAGAGGAAGAAGAAAAAGGGGCAACAAAACACTGGGGTGGACAGGAGAGCTTTAAATGCCAAGTAAACATGCTAAAAATGTATATGAAAAAGGCAAGAGAAGATTTTTACAGGAAGGTTGATGATCTTCCTTAGCCCTTTAGCATGGGAACATATTTTGCACAAGGCTGCCTGATTTAATCTAAAGAACATTTCAGAATGGCTTCTATTCCCATCCTCTGAGTAACCTCTAAACCACATAAACAAGCTGTAGCAATTTGTGCAGTGCCAGCAGGAAAAAGTAGCATTCATTTTTCTTCTACTCTTACCTTTCCTGAAACTGTCCAGAACTGGGAAAACAAAACCACAGCAATACTTTCATTGCTGGTCAAAGATAGTTTATTGTCATGGACAGAGAAGGAAGAAGAGCTTTACAAGCCTGGCACAGAGCCTATACTGTGCAGCATTTTCTGGCACAGGTTATAAACAGAACTTCTCACTGTAAACCAGTCTAATACCAGTTGAAATAAGTGTGAGATTTTTCCTTTCGCTCCTGTGGTCTGGAGAGAAAGAGTACTATAAGATGTGGTCCAGAAAGCTATGATTTATACTGCTGTACATGCAGTAAGAGGAGGAACTGCATAAATAGCAAGTGTGTTTGAGTTACCCACCTTTTCCAAAAGGAACATTTTGAATGAATGGCATAATTCCAAAATGTTGCATTATGAATGTATTTTGAGGCATTCTTTGCAGTTTGATTAAAACTAGGTTGAAAATACATGTTGTCCTAAAAAAAGAAAAAAAAAAGTAAATGGAAATGTATCTATAATAACAAAAACTAGTTCCAGATAAGGCTGAATCCCATTTAAAAACTGAACAATAATAAAAGAAATTGAAATATTAAAGTTTCTTTGGAAATATGCAGCATCTCTATTGATCACTAAAGTATAAGAAAGAGTGTTGTAATGTCAAACAACAGAGTTGACTTGCGTAATGCTGTCTAAATAAAAGAAAGACAATAGCTGAATTTTCAACTGTTTATATTATGTCTAGAACACATAGAAACTTGAACATTCAGGACAATCTTTTTCATTTTGAATGATGTAATGAAGTGCCACCAACTACTTACAGAACATAGATATTGGGGGGGGAGGGGTTGGTTAGTCAGTTGGTTGATTTTGTTGGTTTGGGGTTTTTTTTATTTTCTAAACCTGTGTTAACCTTTCCTATTTTACAAATTTTGTCTGTATTGAAAGAATGTAAATACTGAAGGATGTTTTTCTTTTTTGTTGACAAACTGCAAACTGTTCTTGGAAAGCCCAAATCTTAAGCAAACGTGCAACCTACCCCATACTTCTAGACATGGATGCACAGAAGAGTTAATAAATCAGTAGGAATACAGTCACCGAGTGTTAGATTCACACATATGATCACAACACTGCAATCTTGTTCTGTGTGTTTTGATAATATGGGACATTTTCAATAGAGTATAAAAACTACATATTTCTTTAAGACCTCATTTCTCCCCACAAATCCAAGAAATCAGAAGGTAGTTCTTTATAATAGTCTGGAGTTAAATCATGATCTTTTTATATAAGCAAGTTTTTTATCTTTAAAATGGAATTAGCGTATGACCATGTAGAGTATTTTAATTAGGAGTTGTGAAGGACTTTTAACATATGTGATTCCATGTGTGTATGACTGAGTTAGGCTTTGTTTGTAATCTAGAAATGAGGTTTGATTAACTATTTTACAGTAACTTCTTGCCTAACACACGTTCTTCCCTTACCTCTGCACAGTAATCCCACACATCTGACACCAGTTTTCTCTCTAGCCTTCTTGGTGTGGGTGTTTAAAAATAGAGAGTCAGTGCAAAAGTCAGTGTTTTCCACCAATGGAGATCTTCCTGCTGGCCCCACAAGTGTTAAACATTAACCATGTTTGTCCCTGGACACGGTGCACAGCAGAAGGCTGTGTGGGAAATAGCTTTGAGGCAGTCTTGGCATGCACATAGAGGACAGAAGCTTGTGAGGCTGCTGTGCCCCATGTTTCCAGTCCATCATATGGAGTTGCAGGGAGAGGGTTGAATGAGGAGTTTGAGGAACAACTTCAAGGCAGTAAAGTGGAATGAAGCCAAGGGCTTGAATTTTACATCTGCAAGAGCTGTTAGAGCTGATGGTAAAGTTAGGCTGAGGCTTTGCCTTCAGTGACAGAAAGAGAAGAAGAATAGTGTGTATTTTTCCCAAGATAACAAGTTTGTATTAGCTCTGGATGTAAAATCCTATGCAAATGATATCTCCATAGTTTGTTCCATGAATTCAAAGCAAAAGTATGTACCCTTTCTTTATAGGTTCATCTTGCTTAGATTATGACACAAGAAAACAAAACTGCCATTATGTTTGTCTGGAACTTTAACTGCCAGATGTAGCTTATATACACTAACTACATGTATGGCTAGGACAAAAAAGGTGAGTTTATTTGTTTGGTTTTTTGTTTTTCATTTCTGTTGAAGGAAGAACATCATCTGCGAAAAGTGCTGTTTCTCTTTTTGGGCTTCCAGTGTAACAATAAGATCAATTAAGTGGGCACCTTTATCCTCCTGCCTTACTATGCTGTTTTCTGTTCTTCCTTCTACTGTTTCTCCTACCTAGCTGCTAGAAAAATCTTCCTGACTTTCTTTCAACTGAATGAGTAACAAAACATTTTTATTATTACTTGCTGGCCTACTTTTAAGTCCTCCCCTTCCTTCAAAACATCTGTAAATAGTGACCTGTCCAGCAAGAAGTGTCAGTGTACTTTTGAGGGGAAAATATGCGAGATGTACTGTTGCCTAGTGTATTGGTAAAACAAATATTCATGAACAAGCATTATATCTGTAGACAGAAAAGACTGTAAAATTGTATGTATACATTGCAGCCTTCCTCAGTACAATGAAACACGGTGTCTGTAGGACCTTTTCTAAAACTTCACTTAAATTTTTACTATCTCAAGCCACGGTATTTATACCATGTCCTCTGGGAAATAGCTTCTATCTTAATGGATCCTGCTCTTCTTCCTACTTAAATGTAGCCTTTGACTGCATTTCAATGCTATTAATTTCTGTTCTCTTCCCACCTTAATCATTTCCATTTGTTACATAGTATTGCAATTCTGAAAATACAGAGGTTAAGAAGCTCTGCACACATTGCAGTATCTTAGCTAATTAGAATTGTGCCCAGCTTTCACATATTATCTTCTAAATACTGATGGATGGCTTTAGAAGCAGAAGCTCTAATTTTCTGGAGAAACTGGCACAGGATGGGCTAGGTCTAGGAAGCCTAAAACCTTTGATAAAGTCATGCTGTAAGCTTCAATGTAGTGTCCTAAATCCAAACCCACAGTAGCAAATTTGGGTCAGAACTACTCTAAGCATAGTTTATTAATGTTGAGAAATAGATATTAAAATCCTCTGTATTATCCTGGTTGATTTCTACAAAGGCCTTGAATTCAAAATGCTATTATGGGAATGTGTGCCAATTCTGTCCTTAATTAACCCATTAAGCCTTATCCTGCCATCAGTGAATTATATAAATATAGCTAAGTGCAAACCTCCTCTGCTGACAAGGGGAAGACTTGCTACTCTTGCTACAGTCATACTCTGGTTTGCTGTTCCGACAGCCATTGTTCTCTGGAAGACAGTGAGTGCTTCCTAGGTTTGTGACTTGGGGCTGGATTCTAAAGTAGAGTAAACTGTCATAAAGTTTGCTGATTCCAGGTGAGATATAGACTTGATTTATAGGCAGCCCTGATCTATAGGCTATTGGCCTTTCTGACTGGGAAATTTGGTCCCAAGCGTATGAGCTGGAAAATAATATCAACAATTCTGTGAAACCAAGACTTTAAATAAAATTCCATCTTCCCAATCTCTAACAGAGAGCAAGATAATTCCAAATAAATGTCCCTGAAGAACTAAAAAAAAAACTGTTTAAGGTTGCAAATATCTTTTAATTGTACTTTCTGTTCCTCTGGGAGAGTTCTAGCTGAACAAGAGCCTTGTGAGAAAGCTCAAGCAACTGATCACTTTAACCACATTGCAACTAAATTAAGCATCTGAAGATCTCATTTTGTCACGTTGTTCCCCCTAATAATGCTTGTGTTTAAGATGTCAAAGCTGTGCATAGACTATAAAGGGAGAGAGGCTTCTGAGATAAACAAGCATTTTGGGAAAGAAAAACAAAAGAGTCATTTATCTCTCAGATTGGGACAATTTGCTATGCTCCTGCTGCTATGAGAAACATTCTTTATACAAGGTCTTCTCAGGAGATTATCCACAGGGAAAGTGTTTCCCACGGTGCCAAAAAGTAAAAAAAAAAAATCTAACAAGTGTCAAAGCAACCCTCTCTGAGGCCTGTTGGAATGAATTTTTTGGGAATCCCATGATGGTGAGAATTAGGTTGGAGGGGAGGAGAATGAGATTTAGAAATCACTTTTTTAATAGACAATCCCCTTTCTTGGAAGCATATATATACAGGAGACAATATGTCACTCTCGCTAATGCTTACCTTTTCACTAACAAAAGAAGCCTGCTGCTTTCAACCAGGAATTTTGAAATATAAACACTACAGGCAAGCTGCTGAACAGCATTGTGTGAACAGTCTACTGCCAGGGCTGCTGCTGCTGGAATGGGTGCTCGGAGACCTCTTAAATATATTCCACTGTCTTTCTGTGCTTCCCCGTGCACCCACTCTTTTTTGTGATGGCCAGCTAACTTGAGTATCAAAAATCTACTTGTGGGTGCATAACCTCCCACAGCTTTGTTTAAGATTTCGTGCTGCCTTGGAAATGTTTGACTTCTGAAAATCATCAAAAGCATGTTTCAGCAGGCAAGGTGGATTCCAGCAACTTAGAAGACATTTGACCTGCCTCACCAGTTTCCTACCTGGGCAGCTCTTGTAAAGACGCTGTTGTAGGGTTATATTTGCTGTATAAGTACCCACAATTGTACTGCAATTTTTACGGTCATGCAAATGAATGAAGAATAAAATCCATTCTTTTGATTACTCCCTCTGTGAGCTCATAAGATCTGAAATATCTTGCTTACTTGCCGTAATCTTAAAGCTCATGAAAAAAATTTCACAGTCTGCATAAATTATATGTACTATATAGAAAGGGCTAATAAGGCCTGAGGGCTTACTGTTTAGCGTAGAGGTCAGTCATCTGAGGTTTCCAACACTGAGATTAAGCTAAAAGGTCCATGTCATGTACTGCAGTGTGATTGCTTGAGCATCTCTCACTTTCTTTGTCCTGAAGACTGCTTCTTGTTGCAAACATGCTCTGATAGCTGGGAGCAGTTAAGCTTTATTCACTCAGTTACAGACCTCATTACTTTGATTTGCATGTATGAATCATTACAAGATGACCACTACTCTGCTTCCCACTAAGATTCCTTAAACCAGGCCTTCAGCTGTGGCTGGTGCCAGATGACTTAACTCCACCATGAAGTTTACCTGAGTCCCATTCATTGAGGAGCTGGCCCCACCCACTCTTTGACAGAGGAGACTATGGTTATGACTATAAGACCTTGATGAAAGAGCTGCAATTCTTTCTTTCTTACTTCCAAATTACACTTCCATGTTGCAAAAAAAGACATGTCCACGAGCATGTTTTCTATTCATGAACACTCTGCAGACCACAGCACACAGTTTATCACCTGTACATTAAGGAAAAAAGTAAAAGTGATTTCTGCAAGCAGTGCAGCAATAACTGTTGTATCTGTAGGTTTAGAAAACAGATTACTAATGTCAGGATGCACCAGTGATCTATCTTAAATGAGTCTACAAACACGATGTTTGTTTGCTTGGTATTACACATTCAAGAAACAGAAATGGGATTGCTCTAAAGGAACTTGACGCTGCTCCCTTCTTACCTTGCAACTTCCTTGAAATGATTTGTTTGCCAAATAATTTTACAATCTGAGTGCTCCACTATGATTTCTTTTGCAGTACTGCACATTTCCATCCTTCTCTGTATTTGAGATCTTATTGAACTTACTACTATAGTATATATATATATATATAAAATTCACACACATATATATTTATATAATATACGATATATTTGCACTGTCTTCTTGTAGCAATGCTGTGTTGACCCTGGGAATCTTGCCTGAGCCCTGAGTGAGCAAATGGATATTGTAATACGAGTGCTAAGATTCATGCAGATGCTGGCTTGGTCTCAGACAGTGCAGAGAGGTGCCCACCACCTGCTTTGTGGAATGATGTTTGCTTATTAATACTGAGTCTTGTTTGGGAGACTCAGCTGTTTCTTGGTGTCAGCTATAAAGCTGATACTTGTACTGTTCTTCTGTTTAAAGAAATGATCATTAACAATACTTAAGATTCATAGTGCTCTGTTGTAAATGTTGGTAGGTCTAGAGGCAATTTTGAACTTCCTATTGATGTCAGGCATAAACCTCATGAGTTCATTAACTGGATCTATGCAGTTTGTTGTTGATGACAGGAAAATTATAAAACCTTTAGTTAACACCTTTTTAATGGTACACAAAAGGCTGAGTTTTGATTTGTTTATTTGATCTTCAAGTTACTGCATCTACATATATAAAAATATATATGTGTGTATATATATATATATGTATATGAATTTTTCCTCTCTGTGGATTATGCCCTCTTAATGAATATTAACAACATTAGTCTGTGTATATTTTGATTGACTTTGGTGGTGAAAGTCAAAGAAGGTCTTGTTCTGAGCTTTGGCAATAGATTTCAGATGCTTACTAGAAGAATCACAAGAAGCTTCATATCCCAGTTCTGGTACCTCAACGTATGCAAAAGCACTAAAAGCCAAGTGCCATACGTAAGGCAGAAGGATCCCCAATAATAAATGTTGGATATAGACTGGTTATGGAGAAGCTTTGCTCTTGGAGGGTCCAGGCCTGTAGAGTGCCCTGGCAACTAGTGGCATCCTGGGCAGCTCCAGCCACCACAAAGACTGCAGGTCCAGCAAAGGGTTCTTTCTTCTGTACAAGGAACCTTGTGGGGCCACAGCTGGAGCACTGTACCCAGTTTTGGCCCCCTAGGTGGATTTTTTTTACCTTTAAAGTGAACACCACTGGAAAATTTAATTTCAATCTTCTACTAATAAAAAAGACATCATAGAGATTACCAAGCCGTACTTCCCTCAGAGGGACACAGCAAAAGGGCAAGAAGCACTGCTTAAAAGTTACAGTATTGGAATATCCAACTGGACAAATAGGGCTAAAGCTGATCAGTGTCCAAAAAGTCATGGGATCCCCATCCTTGTAGATTGTCATAACTCAGCTGTCAAAGGCCATGGAGAACTTGAACTAGCTTTGAAATTAGCCCTGCTTTGAGCAGAGGGTTGGACTAGAGACTTCCAGGTGCCCCTTCAAACCTCAATTTTTCTATGATTATGCAAAAGCCCAGTTTTTAAGCATGTTTTTGGCATTTTTAGGTCTCCCTTTTCTACTGAGACCAATGTACATGGCTCTGGCATAAGACTTCTAGATAATGTTAGTATTTCATCTCTCACTAGCATCAGTGGTGTTGCACTGGCAACACTAAACTGGAGATCACAAGAGCAATCTCAGACTTTTGTAGTCAAGTACTTCCTCCAATACTGTGTTCACTGAGCCTGACTTTAAACTTGCAATTTGTTAAGGCATTAAACCAGGCCTCTGAGTTGTCCTTGTTGTGTACACCCAGTGTGGAAAGATAAAGGACAACAGCTTGAACTGAAATTTACTGGTTTATATTAGCTTGAGTCCTTTTTCTCTGCAGACCTAATGCTGTTAGCAGGGCAAGGAGACAATGACCAGCAGTTGAAACTAATGACCATTTTATGTGGCCTAATCAGAGAATTATATTGGGAAAACATGCACTTTGCATGAAAATAAAACAGCAGTTGAAGAATTTTGTCCCTGGAAAATTCCAAGCCTTCAATCTGAAACAAGGAATTTTTCTATATGTGATTTCCAGTATCATAAACATCTGGTGAATTGAGGTTTGCTCAGAATTAATCAGTGTGGAAAGTGCAAAGACTATGACTGGTTTATTAAAAAAATCAATTAAAAAAACTATAGGCTATTATTTCATTTGAAGGAACCTAAAATTCATTAGAATTCAGAAGGAGGAAAGAAACAGTCAGTAAATTATTTCTAACCTATTTTGGAAAAAGAAACATTTTAATATTTTTTTAATTAAAAAAATTAAAAAAAAAAATCTGGCATTTATAGTTTTTTCCCAACTCATTTTTTAAAACAAATTTTCAATCATATACTGTCTGCAAACTCTCTTAAGAATACAAGTCTTATGCCATTTAATAAAACATTAATACAGTAATTTATTGAAATAAAATATTTATTTACCTATAGCATCTGACAACAGAATTCACTTGGGTAAAATTTCAGTGTGATTTATCCCCTGAGCTCCAGTAAATATTGCTGCAGCTGCATGCTTTAGGCCACTGAACAGCAAAGAAAAGAGAGACATTAATTGTGTCTTTTAACATGGCCGAGAAATACATTTAGTAGATTACAGCAATCAAATAGCCTGCATGTCCTTTTTTTTAAAAAAAACAAGTCTGTCTACCAAAAAATGCTTGTGTAGGGGATTGTGTCCCTTATATTTCCCTTCTTAAAGACCTGTCATCCTTTATACCAGTTGTCACACTGTCAGTTCTAAGTTTGATTAATGTGTAGGAAAACAGAGGGGAAAGTAAGTAGCAGAAAGAAATTCTGCACCCAGGTAATGGTTTTTGGGGAGGAGGGGTGGGTCACCACAAATAGAGTGAGTGAGGATTTCAGAAAGAGTTGAATACTGATATGACTATACATGCTTGTTTACATCCACAGTGTGTTAAAGCAAGACTGATCAGACCTGTTATTCAGGAGCTAGCTGACTCAAACCAGTGGATTTGATACAGCCACGTCTTTGGGCATTTCTATAGCTATTTAATTTGGGAAGGTAATACTCCAAAATGTTTCTACCTCCTTGAGCTGTCTTTGACTGCTTCTAAGTCTTTCCCTTAGTCATGTCCAGATAAGCCACTAGTGGCTGGAAGCCAGACAAAGAGTTTAAATCACTTGAAACATTGACCAGTTTTCAACACCTTTAAATATGCAAGTATTGCATAACCTTCTGGCTTTGCCATAGTACAGTCCTATTTTTTATCATTTCCTAGGCCTGTTCCCTGATTTTATTTATACGTCACTTACTACAGCAAAGCAGTCTGACTAATTATCTTTGCTTCTTTCTTCCCTTTCATTTCAAAGGAAACTCATGAGGAAAAAACAAAGAAAGAAAGATAGTTGTTTTCTTCTTTCTCTCTATGACATGGTATTTGTGTTTAAAGAAAATAGTTTCTAGATCCTTGTCTGGCCACTGATGGTTAAATCTTCACCAGAGAAGGAATGGCTTGACTGATAGGACTTCATAGATATGTATCATGCAGTGCAATCTTCTGGAGGGATGGAGTTAAGGAGATCAAGCACTTTCAATAGCATGCTTTCTAGAAATTATTATAGCAATAGGACTTCTGTGAACGTTCTGGCAAGGTTATAAAATATAAACTTTATAAGCTTGATTCTCCTGTCATTTATGACACTGCACCACTGCTGACAATTAGGGGAAAAAAACAGGTGCATTCTGTCATGAGTAAGAACAGAATCACTTCCATGTCTGTTCCTGTTCTTACCGTTGTATATCTTAAAACTTTCTCAGTGAACTAATCCTCACGCTGACTTCTCCCTCTGTAATGCAATGAGGCACTCACCAGGGCTGGAAACTCCAAACACAAAAGCTGGTATTCAACTCTCCTAACTTTTACAGTCTAATAGATGACAAGTCCTTGAGACTTTCTCTGTGATTAAGAGCTCTAAACTAGATGTAAAGGTGAAAAAGGATAAAACCAGCCTTGGTAAAGATAAGCCTGGGGTGACACACCAATGTTTGCGGGATGGTGTGCTGGTGAGATCCTCCAGTCTGCCGTCTGGAGGTAGGGAATGGAGATCCATGCAGCAGCAAAGACATAAGGCTTATCAATATGTTGGAAACCACAGAAGTGCCTGAGAATAGTCACACAGGAATTAGGTCTTCTCCTGCCAAAAATGTGGTGGGATCAATAGCCCAACTGAATTGCATCTCCACCAATACACGCAGCAAGGACAACAAATAGGAAGAACTTGAAATCATGGCGCAGTAGGGAAACTATGACACAGTTGCCATCAGAGAGACATAATGGAATGAGCCAGGCAACTGGAGTGCTGCAACAGATGGCTATAAACTCTTCAGAAGAGATTAGCAAGGAAGGAGAGGCAGTAGGAGAGACCTGTATGTTAGGTAGGGTTTTGAATGTCCAGATCATGGTGATAATAATTGAATGTTTATGGGTAAGAATCAAGGGGAAGGCCAGCAAGGCAGATATCCAGGTGGGAGTCTATTATAAACTATCCAACCACAATGAAGAGGTAGATGAAATATTCTATATGCAATTCAGACAAGTCTCACAATCACTAGCCCTTGTTCTCGTGTGGGACTCCAACTTACTAGATGTCTGCTGAAAACACAATACACTGGAGAGGAAACAGTCTAGAAGGTTCCTGGAGTGTGTGGAGGAGAATTTCCTTACACAGTAGGTGAGTGAGCCAAATAAAGACAGTGATCCACTGGACCTGTTGTCTGTGGACAGAGGAGGGCTGGTAAATGAGGCTGGTAAATGGTTGGTAAGGAGCCACCTTGGGAACAGCGGTCATGGAATGTAGGAACCTAAAATATAATATCTGCAGAAAGGAGCTTGATGGGTCAATGAGCCAGAAACCTTGGGTAACAGGGGCTGAAGGGATCCCATGATCTAAAGGACTGGCCCCTTCTCCCAAGACCTGTAAAAGTTCAACCTTATGGATTAAGCCTGTCTCCAGCAGAAATAAGAAAGGACTTCTGAGATGATTGTATCAGATCATGTGTAAACCCTTTAATCCCTTTCCCCCTGTGTAATCTTGGTTGAGGGAAATATTAACCTATTGGGTAACTGCAGTAAAACCTTGTGTAATTCCCTAATTAACATAGCTCATCCTCCTCATTAACATGTCCAACTTCCAAGCCCTTAAATTGTGTTTGCTTGTTCAATAAAGTATTCCAGTTTCTACCCCATACCTGGGATTGCTTAGTTTTTTGACCGCCCACTATGAAATGATAGTTTTCAGTTCTCAGAGAAGTCAGGAGGGGCATCAACAGAACTGCCACCTTGGGCTTCCAGAGGACAGACTGACTTGTTTAGAAGTACGGTTGACAGAGTCCCTTGTGAGGCAGTCCTGAGGGACAAAGGAGTTCAGAAAGGCTAGACATTCTTCAAGAACAAATCTTAAAGTCACAGGAGCAGACCACCCCATGTGCGAAAAGACAAGCCAGCAGGGAAGTAGACTGTCCTGGCTGAACAGAGTTTTGGCTGGAACTCAAGGAAGAAAAAAAAACACAAAAAAAGAAAGTTTATGAACTTCGAAAGAAGGGGCAGTCATCTTGAGAGAACTGTAAGGGTATTGTGAGGTTATGCAGGGAGAAAATTAGAAGGGCCAAAGCACAACTACAACTTAGTTTGGCTACTGCTATAAAAGACAATAAAAAATGTTTCTATAAACACATTAGCGCTAAAGGAAGACTAAGAAGAGTCTCCTTCCTTTATTGGATGCTGGGAGAAACATATTGACAAAGAATGAGGAGGTACTTAGTGAGGTACTTAATGCTTTCTTTGACTCAGTCCTTAATAGTAAGACAAATTATTCTCAGGGTACTCAGCCCCCTGAGCTGGAAAACAGAGATGAGGAGCAGAAGTCACCATAATCCAAAGAGAAATGGTCAGTGACCTGCTAAGCCACATAGACAGAGATACGTCTATGTGCCCCGAGGGGATCCACCCAAGGGTGGTGAGGGACCTGATGGAAGAGCTTGCCAAGCCACTCACAGTCAGACAAGACTGCCAAATGTGATGCCCATCTACAAGAAGGGCCAGAGGAAGGTTCTGGGGAATTACAGGTCTCTTAGCTTGACCTCTGTGCCAGGAAGATCATGGAGCAAATCAGCTTGAGTGCCATCAAATGGCATGTGTAGGACAACCAGGGGATCAGGCCCAGCCTGCAACACTACAGATTTGGGGAAGAGTGGCTGGAAAGCTTCACAATGCAAAAGGACCTGCAAGTGTTTGGAGTCTTGGTTGACATCTGGATGAACATGAGCTGGCAGTTGTATAAGAAATAGCGGGACCGCCAGGACAAGGGCAGTGACTATTCTTGACACTGGTAAAGCTGCACCTTGAATCCTGTGTTCAGTTTTGGACTTCTCACTTTGCGAAGGACATTGAGGTGCTGGAGCATGTCCAGAGAAGGGCAAAAAAGATGGTGAAGGGTCTGGAGAACAAGTTTTATGAGGAGCAGATGAGGGAGTCGGAGTTGTTTAGCCCGGAGGAAAGGAGGCTCAGAGGGGACCTTATTGGTCTCTACAACTACCGGAAAGTAGGTTGGGGGTGAACCTCTTCTCCCAGGTAACAAGCAATAAGAGGAGAAGAAATGATCTCAAGTTACACCAAGGGAGGTTTAGATTGGGTATGAGAAAAAATGTCTTCATGGAAAGGACTGTCAAGCATTGGAACAGACTGCCCAGGGAAATGGTGGAGTCATCATCCCTGGAGGTATTTAACAGACATGTAGATGTGGCATTTAGGGACATGGTTTGCGGATAGGCTTGGCAGTGCTGGGTTAACAGTTGGGCTTGATGATCTCAATGATTCTATGAAAAGCGTTTAGTAGTTTCCATACAAGAGACTACTTAATAGCTTAGAATTCTTCAGCCTGGAATACAGGACAGTTGGTTCAGCCTGAGACAGCTGACTAGTGTGAGATTAGATATCCATAAAATTATCCATAAAAGACTGGGTGCACATGGTTGATTTCTCAGTATCTTCCAACACATGACCTAGGGGGGCATTAAATAAAAACACCAAGTTCAAAACAAAGAGAAGAAGATGATTCTTAGCATGTCAGGTTAGCTGGGCAATTCTTTACCACAGCAGTTGTGGTAGTTAAATGTTGGCTTGGATTCAAGAGGAGTAAAAGTTTATGGAAGGGGAAATTTTACAAATGTAAAAAGGTACACATTTTCATGTATTCTGTAGCTGTAACTTGTTGAAGGCTGAAACAGTATTTCAGAGAGTAACACGTGTAGTTTCCTTATTTTTATACTCTGAGTGCTTTCTTTTGGCCACTGTGGCAAATACACTGGGGCTAGGTGAATCATTGTTTTGAAGCATACCTGTGCTTACATTCTTGTCAGGGTTGTGGCCTATTGTATTTGCTACCAATCAGATGGATATGTTATAGTAGTTTTATTCTGAAGAGACTGAATTGAAGTGACCATACCCTTTTTCTTATCAGGTAAAGTAGATGGCATGTGAGCAAATACACAATTGTGTTTTGCTCTCCAGTCCTACTCAAAGATGTTTAACCTTTTTTTTATTTATCCTTTATATACATGCCTGTGTTGTGTAGTAAAGAACAGAAATGTATTTCCAAGGACTTGATGAGACCTGGTGATACGAAGTTGATATAAGTGAAATCCACAGCAAAAAAGAGCTATGGTGGTCTTTTTTTTGGTGGGGTAACTAAACTATAAATTGCTAACTTTTTAATATATTGAAGCCTCTATCAGTAAATTTTAAAACACAGGCTGGACATTTTTGAAGAAGATGCAGTGCTACTCAACTGAAAGCTAAACATTTGATGTAGGACTTTAATGCAGACTTCCTGTATGACAGTAGACTTCTATTAGACCATTTTTGGTTTTAAAAATCAACAAAACAAGTAATAAGAGACAAAATTCGTTTCAACTCTCAGAAAGCAAATAGAGGCACAAGAAGATCACGTGATGAATCGAAGTTTGGTTTGGGAGAGACACTACCTTCCTAACAATACCTTTGATGTTAGATTAGGTATCCTCTTGTGAAGAGATGTACAGTAAAGGCTTGTCTAAAGAACTTAACATCTGTGAGACACTGTATTATTATATTAATTATAGGCTCGGACCAATTCATGTTGGCAGGGTGGGGGGAAGGGACAGGTTGAATTTCATGGAGGTGAGGTGTCCCACACGCCAACCCCTATGGGCCTTGTCGGGCAACCCTGGAGAAGCTGTCAGTCACTGGACACTGGGAACACTGCCCATACCACACCTCGGAGCCCCTAACACAGCCCCACATTGGCTGGCACAGTGGAAGTCCTGCCTGGGGGCAGGGGGCATGGCAGGAGGGCCAAAGCAAATAAAAACAGCAACATGTGCTCCCCATGCTGTTCAAACCCTGACACCCGAACACGTGGAAGCTGGACTTGCACAGGATCCCAGTGGTAGCTATAATTTTCGCTTTTTCTTTCTTTACTTCTTCTTCTCCTAACCTCCTTTCTTAATATTTTGGGTAACTTGGGATCAAGTGGGCTGGATTTTGCTAAGTTGTATGGGTTAGCATGTGCTAAGTCAATGCTTTGTGGAATGTTTTATTTTGGTTGAACGTTACCCTTTAAACTTTTGTGAAGTTCCCTTGTTTTCTGAAGTTTACCAGTAAAAGTACCCTGAGAAAACATATGCAGCTTTTTCTCCTTTGTGCTCTCTCTTAAGGTGCTAAAAGAACCAAGGGCTCTGCTAATCAATTCGGGTTGATATTGTTGGAGCCTTGTATATTTTTAAAGTAAAACCCCTTTGGTGAGCTTGTAGCTCAAGACTTGGGGTCTTATAGCTTCTCAGAGACTGCAAGTAAGCATAACATTCTCAGTAAAGATAAACAGATTTACACCAACCAAAGAGCTGGTTTACAAAATCTGTCAAGGACAATGTAGTAAAAAGGTATAATTCTAAATCATAATTTTTTTCCTCTGTTAATCTGTAATAAGGGTACACACACAAGTAATCTAGCACTGAGCTGAGACAGCATTATCTGAGATTTTGTGAGCTAATCTCCCATCTGTAAAACATGCTTTGTCTGGATTATCTACAGGGACCACATTTCTCAGTGATTTTTTTTTCTTTGAGTAATGGGAACATATCCAAGGAAATTAATTTGCAAACAGATACAGTTGCTGCTGGATGAATGGGTTCTGTCTTTGTGCTTGAGGTATAGTGCTGTCAGTATCTGGACTGCTGGTATGTGCAGGAGTCTTTGGATTGCTTGCCAGAAATCTTCCTCAGGAAACGTATGTGACAGCTTTGTAGTCTGAGGAGTAGATATGAAACCCCTGCCTGCCACCTCAGAGTTTAATTAGTTTGAGTTAGAGGAGGAAGGAGCAATACTACACAATAGCATGTTTCTTTTAATGCACCTGCAGGCTGTAGCATACATGTGACTGCCAGCAATGATTTGTCCCCATCATGCTTTTTTCATTTCAAGTATTTCCATGATCCTGCTGTGGAAACACACAGCAGAGCTGGTTATGACCCAGTTGGTTTTATTTCACATCTTTGGCTCCACTGTGGTTGGTTTCATGTTTGTTCTCTAAGCAAACTGGAAATTATGCATCTCTCACAGTCTGGGATGAACACAAAAAATGACCAGATCTTTTGCTGCCTGAAGGGAGATGTAAAAAGCCACCTCATTATCCCAGAGAATCACATAACTGTGACTTGTCTACAACAACAAAAGAAAAATCAGAAATGAAATGTAAGGGAAGAAAAAGCGATAGTCCATTACAGTTGGAGAAAGCAGGGAAGTAATACAAAGAAAGGTTAAAAAATATCTTTGAAAAACAAAGGATTTCATACACCTATGAAGAGAAAAGTGAATCTTTAAAAACACAACTTCCTGAAGATCCTATACCTTCTCTCAAGCTCTAGCTGTTCTTTTTACTGACCTTTTTAGTCATTGCTGTACTGATGGAGGGGAAGAATTGGGAAGTTCTTTCCTATTTTAAGCTCTGTAGAAGTGTTGTTTTTGATGCAAAACAAACATCTCTGGCTTCTGTCAGAAGGCTCTTGTTCTTGATTAAGGCTCCATTTTTAATGGAGATAGAAGTGAGAAAAGTTTGTTTTAAAGTAAAGACCTCATGGCAAACATAAGGGCAGTATTTCTCTTGCCTAGCTGAGACGTCTTAAAAAATGCATGAGCTGGTTATCCAGGCTCCCTCTGTGGTTGCTTCAGAGAGAAAGGCACCTCCAAAAGGTGTTTCTTCCCACCTTAAGATAAATGTCTCAGCTAGCAAGATGACTAATTTCGAAAAAATACCTATATCTGTCCTCTGGCAAAAACCAGAGGCCTGACAACTAGATTAAGCTAAATGTGTAGTTACTAGACAGCTAAGGTTGGGTGAGACGAATCCCATCGTTAAACAGGAGCATAAAGCATAACTCAATTTATAGCTCCATGGATTTTTTTTTCCTGTTGTGTAGACAGCAGGAAAAAGGTTTTCATGAAAGAGTGAAGACTTTTGAAATACACAGATGGACAGTCCCTTAATTTTTGTTTCAGTATCTTTTGTACTAGAGAAAAATCAAGATCTTGGAGTCTATATCTTAGCTAGATGAGATGCTGAGATGGTGAAGACTACGGAGAAGTCCTGGGTAGTGTTCACATTGAGATGCAGAGGCATCAGAAAGAACTGGCAAATGAGACAGATTCCACTGTGCTAGGGAGCATAAGTTTGAAGTGGAGAGGCAAGCTGTAGACACTATGGGAATCTGAAAACACCCTAACTTTCTCAGAGTCCAAATATGACAAATCAAATCTAATAGGAACTAACAAGAGCCAGGACATAGCCTCAGCTGAATATTCTGAGTTTGTGTGTATTTATAAATACACATATATAAATGATTGTTTCTGTAATTCAGTTATTAATTAAATATTAATCTCAATGTTTAAGAAAAATTATTTTACCAAAAAGCATTTTATTCTGTTTGGTTGGATAAAATGACCTTCCCATCTAGGCTGGGGTCAATTTTTCAATTTGTGTAAATCAACATACTTCTATGAATGTAATTCTTGTGCCTTTCCCCTCCATTTTGTAAAATTCTTTAGTCTCATACCAGTACTGAAAAAGATAAAATGACATCTCATGTCCTTGAGAGATTTAAGGCCTTGCATTTAGCTATATCTAAAGAAAAAATTTATTCCAGAGGACCCAATTACAGTATCTTTATCCCTGCAATACAATTAAAGCATGACTCCATTTCCATGGTGTAGAAGGGATCTAAATTCTCCCTTCAACCATGCTAAAGCCTCTTTATTCAAGGTTATAACATGGTTGGAATAAGATTGAGGCTTTTTACACAGTAGAAAGGATTGTCCTTTAACCGTATTCAGGTCGCGTTTGAAGCTGCCCACACATCAGAGCCCATGACCTTCATGGGAGCAAAGTGGTGGGGTAGAGATACCCTTTGATATACTCTTTTGTAATGGTTTAATTGCAAGGGTCACTTTGTTTGCCAACAAATTTGAAGAACAATGAGTATCCAGTAATGTTGTACTGTATGTGAGGAGAAAATGAGTATAGCTCCTTGAACTGAGTCTATTATAAAGGTCTTGTAGTGTAATGTGAGGGACAAGCAAAAGGTTTGTAAATTTATACCTAATTAACTAGAAGTCAAAAAAGAGAAGTTTGTAGTCTGAGCTCCTCTGCAATGGAAAGGGATGTGGATTAGGCAGTCAGGAGAGAACTGAAGTCTTCTACCTAGTAAAAGGTAGACTGGTGCAGTTGGAGGGTAAAACAATACAGATTTTGTGATGTTAAAGCCTTTCATGAAGCTATATCAGTTGGGGTTTACCTAATTTTTCAATAGGGTGAAGAATACTTTAAAGTATGGTAGAAAATGAAGGAATATTTTGTTCTGACACTTTCTGAACAAATAGCATCATATTTATAAAGCTTTCTTCTTATTTTCCTTCAGTTCCATTAGAAAATATCCAAGTGTGTTTTAAATTGATTATACAAGACTGAATGTATTTCCCCAAAAATGAAAACTTTCATTTCATCTCAATATTGTTGAACTCTTTTATTTGCTCAAAAATGAATTTAAATTGTAAAATTTCCTCTCACATACTTAAGCCAATTATTTAAATTAAAGAAACACTGTTTCAATAACCCAAAAATGTATTTACTACAATTAATTACAGTAGGCAATATCTACAGCTCTCACTTGAAGTACTCCTAGCCATGTTGACTGATCTGTCAGACTGCATGCTTAACGCTACAGGAAGCTTCATCAGTTTCTATTTCTGAAGAAGGCAGTCCCTACAGAAGTTACTTTCCTGTAACACCAGTGTCACAGAATACTGATTAGTTTACTCGAAACTGTGGTCCCCCCTAGCTTGCTAGTAGATTTCTTAGGACTTTCCTAGCAAAAGAAGCCAAAGGAGAATTCAGGAGAATCAGGAGGTACTCTCTGGATTTTGTGGAACTTTCCACCTCAGTGCTGGCACACTATTCATGCACATTTGTACGCGCATAAAAAACATCATTTAATTGAACAAAGAAGAAAAAGCTAACGATCTTCAGCCCCTTCCATGCACAACTTAACATCCTGTTGCAACTTCATTCTTAAGAAAAGAATAAAACTAAATGTACAATACTACATCACTAAGATCAACATAATGATATTTGACAACCTGCCAAAAGGCAAGGAAAAGGGACAGGACAACAGACCATAAAACTGCACAATAGCTACTGCTGATCTGCCAAAAAATACGTTCAGCCCTTCTGGGAAAAGGTTTGGCTTAGCACAAAAGTGATGCTGTTGTGCTTTCCATGAGTTGTCTCCAGAGAGTTGGTAGGATTTGCATGTGATGAGAAATAGCCTCAGATTATCCTGGCAGAGAAGGAAAAAGGGATAGAAGGCTTGGCTGGAGCATTGAAAATTAATCGGGTCCCTGTAAAAATTAATCAGTCCTGCCTCTTCATCCTGTCCCTTAACATGAGGAATAAAGTATGTTTTACTAAACTGAAGTACTGAAAACACAGGAGGCCAAACAGAGCTGAATAGTATTTAGCTGCATATGTCAGTCACCAAATATCATGATCAGGAAATGGGGAAGAGTTTTTGTAGAGCAACTTCATGAATTTTATAGTAAACATTTATGGCAGTGCAAGCAGAATTGGTATGAACAGTAACCCAGAATGCCAGGCTGAGCAAAGATCAGGGTCCACTGAACACAGAAACCCTCAGCCTGTTAGTTTCACCCATGTGGAGTCAGCAGCCCCTGGCTGTGTTGGTCACACCAGCCCACTGCTTTGCCTCAGCTCTCCACATGTGCTGCACTCACTGCCAACAGCCAAGAATACCCGTGAGGCTGCCCTAATTATTGCAGAGATCTCTTATTTCCTATGCTAAAACATGAAGCAGATAAGAAGAGACTTGTGCAGCAGCACAGCTTTCATCACAGGGGATGCATATACTCCTGTTCCCAAGAAGGAGAAGGCTGAGGGGGGCTGGCTCCTGTCAGAGTGAACATGCAACATTTCTACAAAACATTTTTTGCAGTATCACTTTCCCTCAGAAAAGATACAGTGACTCTCACATGCTAACTGCTAAACTAGATCTTTAAAACAAACAAGCAAAAGCAAACACCACCACCACTCCTCCTTCCCCCTCCCCCAACAAATAAACCCAAAATTATTCAAGCTATTTATTTCTTCTCTAGGATGAGACAGGAGTGGGGAGAGGGGGAAGGGATTAAGGGTTGTGGGTTTTTTTTTTCCTTTGTTTTAAAGAACTGGGAACAGCAAGGAGTAGAGCTATTTACAGTCTGAAATAAATGTTCAGCTGTGTATAGTAGTAACTGGTAATAGACAAGAGACTATAAAGGGTGATGGGCTGGGGAAGGTGATAGGGGAAGAGAGCTTGGCCTGTTGAGTGGAGAGAGATGTTTTGGGAGCCCTGACTGAAGCAGTGGAATAAAGAATAGGAATTGCAGTGCAAAGGAGAGAGATGGAAAGATAATGAGAATTTCGGAAGCAGGAAGGTAGTTAAACGTATTCAAGACAGCAAGAAGTAGAATGGAAAGTGAGAAGAAATGAGATTGAAAAGTTCTCACTGGTGCATGTCAGAGAGAGCATGTAAGAAACTAAGAGGATAAAAATGAAGAAAACAAGATGATTACTTGTGTTTCTGATTCAGTTTAATGGCAAATATAAATAATATTGCCTATACATGCATGCATGTATGTTAAATAAAATAAGGCATTCCCTGTCTTTGAAATATTTCCTTCATGATCAGGGCCCCCTTTTAGGGTTGTAGATTGTGATAAGGAAAACTGTATAGAACAGACACTTCATGGCTGATTCCATTCCTTCATGTTTCCCTGGAACATCTTTCATTTTGTATCATAGTTTTGGCAGATATGCACAATCATTTGAGCTTCTGGTTCAATGCTATATAGGGATAACTGGCTCTGACAACTTCCAGGGAGGGTTTCTTCTCTCTCCATATCCTCAATATTAGGTCCCTGTTAGATGTCTACAGATGATGTGAAATTGAGATAGATTACTTATAGACAAACAGTTCCTGCTCAGAACTATCACTCCTTTACAGAACATAGGGAGTTCAGAGAAAAAAAAAGAAAGGTATTGAAATTCTGGTCACCTTTCATTTGGGTTCTACCAAGAAAAAAACCCAAACAGACAAGAAAATTGTACTGACAAAACCAATCCTGGTTTGCTCAATCTGTATTTATTGGGTTCTGAAAATAGACGGAGCATTCAGAGCTCTCTCATGCGGGCAAAGTTCATTCACATCAGATCTTTCCCTTCTCTTCTCCCCTTTGGGCAGTATGGTGTAAAAGCCACATAAAAAGAAATGAAGCTTTTAAAAGCCTGTAAAAATCCCCAGTAATATTTTAGCAACCTCCCTATACCTCTCAAATCTGATTTTTTCTTTTTTTTAAGCAGTAAATGGATGTTCCTGAGTGCTATGATCAATTTGCAATAGAAAAGAAAACTTATATCCTGGTACATAGAGTCAGAGTATTAAGTCAATGATATTTTGGGCTATATGATCAATTCTGCTTTTCAGAGTTCAAGCATGAAACGCATACTATCATTACATCAGAAACCTAGTTGAGATAACTCTGTTCCAGTAACCTTTGCATCATTAGCTGGCTGCTCCACTGTGTTTTCGGACAATATCCCAACTTGATAACCTGTTTTCCCTTACCTTACTCTAGGGTTCCCTGGGTTTTTTTTTTAATACAGAGGCTTGTATATTTATATTTTATCTACTTTGTTTAGAACCTTTGGCCTCATAGTTTATTTATAAGTGATCACATCTTTTTAACAGAAGAAATCCGAACTGTTATGCCAAGTGCTTCTTACATAGTTGCACCCCCATGCAAATTATCATACAGGCATAAAATTATGCTAAAGGAATGTTAGTGTTTCAAAGTCACACAGAATTGAAGAGGTAAAAAAATTACATTACCATCAACTTTATTTAGTTTTGTGAATTAACTGATATGTATAGTGATATCCTTTCACATTATTACCAAGGAGAGTTTTCACAGGACTCCCACACCACTTGCATATAGGCTGTGGTGTGTCCTGGAAATTAGTTGAAATTCCATAGTGAAACTGCACCTTTTCTGCCATCATCCATGCTCACTTATTGTGGGAATTCAGAAGTGTGAACTGAATGAAATAGGGGACATAGAAAGATAAAAAAATCTTGTGATTAAGGAAGCTGAAGGGTACATATAAATTTTAACATAATCCTACTTCTATCCACAGTCCCAGCATGACATTCTGACCAGAAATGTTTGTCTGTCTTGGTATACTTCTCATTTTTTTGGAACAGTATGGCTTTAAATTTTCGTCCAGAAATCTTATCAGTAGAAGAGCTGCTATCTAACTAAGTAGGAGTTAACCTGCATAGCACTACATGCTTCTTACTTTGATCTCATTGAAATTCATTCTTCCACTTATGAAATATTACTCTGTACTCACAGAAGTGTTGAGAATAATTATTTATGAAATAATAAAAAAAAAAATAGCAAAGCTGACATAGAAAAAAGCCTAAAGAATTCACTGCTCAATTACACTTTGGGTCTTGTTAAGTACAAGTTGCTCATTCATGATTTTCAAAGCAAAAATATCAGCATCTGCAGAATCAATGTACTCTGTGAGAAAATATCTATTACTTCAACATCTTTCAATTGTTTCACAGGGAAAATCTAAACAATATATTCCTTCAGCTTTAAACTGCATAATGTGGAATACTGTCTTAAAGGAATTGTAATTTGGGGCTGCATATGATCCTATGCTAATAAATTAAGCAGCTGCCAGGAATGTTCTCAGACACTAAAATGTTATTGTCTGTGTCATAAAATTGTAAAAATATTTCTTGGCATGACTTTGGCCTCAGTCAATTAGCACTTTTCCAAAAAAATTCCATAGGCCAGGGACCACTCCTAGTAGGCAGTCTTGATTTGAAGTATAAGAGAGCTTAACAGCATGCTTGTATGCCATTCTATGTCTGTTGCTCTCAGTAACAGACAGCCCAGTTAGTTTAGAAGTGCAAATGTAGCCGTGAGAACCAGGGTCCCAGGCCAGATTATCTATCCACACATATTGTTCATTTTTCCTTCCAAATAAGCATGCTGCTGCATTATCAGATCCAATGGAATATGGATATATGGAGTATACAATGGAAAATACCACTTTTTCTGGGGGCATGGAATTTTCATATGACTTATGACACAGGAAATCACTGCAGGGTAATCAGTTTTAATGTAGGTAATTTTTTTTCAGACGGGTGAAGAAAAAGGAAGGCAAGATCAATTTGTATCAACAGGTCACACCTGTTTCCAGTGTGATTTGAGCTACACAAAGACTTTCTAACCCACTTTTGTTTCATTTTATGGTTGTAATGTAAATGTTGCCCAAGAGTAGGAAAGGGGAGTGCAACTACTTGTCTGCACACAATAAAAACCAGCGATGTTCAAGGGCATGGAGATGTTCTTCTACATGCAACCGTTGGATCAGTATGTGTAAAAATAAATTTTACCCACTGAGGAAAATGTTAGGTTGGTAAAATCTAGCAAAAGGACACATGGTGAAGGGAGACTTCACTGCAGTCTACAACTTCCCCATGGGGGGAAGAAGAGGGGCAGGCACTGATTTCTTCTCTGTGACGGCCAGTGATGGAATCCGAGGAAATGGCCAGAAGTTGTGTCAGGGTAAGTTTAGGTTAGATATTACAGAGAGATTCTTCACCCAGAGGGTGGTTGGGCACTGGAACAGGCTCCCCAGAGAAGTGGTCACAGCACCAAGTCTGACAGAATTCAAGAATCATTTGGATGATTCTGTCAGACACATGATGTGACTCTTGAGGATGGTCTTGTGCAGGGCCAGGAGTCAGACTCAATGATCCTTGTGGGTCCCTTCCAACTCAGCATATTCTGTGCTTCTGTGAAACCACAGCTGAAAGAGGAATGTCATTTCTCTTCAAAACAAAACACCAGAGAAGCTTATGCACTGGTGCAAAGTAATGGCCCAGGCTGGCAAGGGAAGAGCACAGACAGTGTTCCTGGCTCCAACACAAAGAAATAGTCATCCAAATGACACAGATGTGTGACTCATGCCAGCTGTGATATCCATGACAAGAAGCATAGCAGTAACCTTTCATCTTCTTTCTTCTTATGAAGTCCTAAGGACCTTCTTAAACATCTTTTTCAACATAAACGAATCTGTGATTCTATGAATTTATCTGATGGACAAAGAGGGAGAAAGCCACATATGCTTCTTGGGAATGTCTGTTCAGTAACTGTAAGACATTTGTTTGGAAATCTTGCCTTATCTTCACCATTTCTTGGTGCTCAAACATTCCCATCCCTTAATAAGGGATGAGTCATTCTCATCCTTGTTTTCTCTTCTTTCTTGTGACCTCACAATCTTTCTTAGTTTGCCCTCCAAGGGGAAATCTTCCCTTGATGAAACCCTTCAAGTTAACTTCCGTTTGTGGTTTTCACTATAACAACCATCCTCTTCCTCTTTTTGCTCTCTCAGTATTGTTCCCAGCAGTTGTCCTTTTAAGATTGTCTTCCCTTCACTTGAGTAGAATTTTTTAACAGCTGCCACCTGCTCCTCAGATTCACAATCACCTTTACCCATGTTTTGTGCTGGTCCTCTGTGTTCTCAGTGCTGTAGCTGTCCTTGGCTGTTGTCCTTCCTCCTGTCTTCCTCATCACTGACCGCTCAGAGTTTCCATTATGTCTGTACTTTTGCATGTTTCTCTCCTCCACTGACAAGTTCATGTTTTTCAGCAGACCTCTCCCTGAAAACCAATGCAGTTCTGGAACAAGCTCACCTGCCCTTTCTGGTGCCTGATACCATAATGACAAGTTGATGCTGGGCTGCAGGTAGGCACAAGTAGCTGCTATCAAAGTACTGTGGGGTCATCTGGCATGACAAAATATGTAATGGAGAAAAATTTTTCCTTACTGGGTGAGCATCAGCGCCCTTTTTCCTGGTTCTGTATTTCCTCTGGTGCAAGCAACAGATGGGACAAATCAAGTGAAGCCATTATTACATGCCCTTTTCTGTCCTTATCTTTCAGATGTTGTAGACAGAATCAAAGTAGATTACAAGGTATGACTAAGGCTTTGTTTACTCTATGCTGTCCAGACCAGACCTAGAAGTTTGCAAACTACATTACAATCTTTCCTTCTTTCTTTTGCTTTCCCTATCCAGCTAAGGGACAGACTGTGTGGGTACTGAGATATTTGCAGGAGCCATTCATGAATTATTTTTACTTTCAGTCATGCCTTCTATAGCAGACATACCACAGGCATATGTAGAAACGAGAATCTTTGCCAAAAGAATTTCATTCTCGTGAAAAAGATACGTCTTCGCTCCTGTGTGAATAGGCCCATAAATTTTTCAATTACTGTTTCTAAGCACAAAAATTTGAGAACTTTTTTTTAAAATATCTATTACTTGAATTAGAGTTTATCCTACCATTCTGAACAAAAAACCCGTAAATGTCACACACTTGTCTGAAACCCATGCAGCTCTCTGTCACCTTGTGCTCACTTCTCTGCTTTGGTTGGTACTTCAGCCATTGCAGTGCATCATCAGAACCTGTGCCCAGCAATGCACCCCAGTGTGCACATTATAACAGTTCAGTCCAACTTTGTATGATCCATCATCCAGCTGAACTTGGCATGTGTGGGAGATCTCAACTGATGAAGGTTGCCACTGAGGGAGGCCTTATGCTCAAAGAATCCCACACTGAAGTCAAAGCCTCCAGCTGCAGCCAGCTGCTGTCCTGCCAGGTAATTAGACTTGCCAGGTATGTTCCTGGCACACAGTCTCACAGGCAGAGTATGAAGAACTTCAGAGTTCTGAAGTTAACAATCTCCAGATTGGAGACCACAAGATGCTAGTATCTCAGGGTTGTACTACAAAATAAACTTCTTCAATTAGCATCAAAGAGAGACTCTGCTCAGCAGTACCCCATTGTGACTGCATGCTGGTATCAGTCAAATGGCATGGGCTCAAATCACAATTGGTGCTTCTCCATCAGTAATTTACTATAGAACGTATTGTCCATTAAAATGATCCCTTTTGTCCCCAGAGTTCCTCAGTTGTTAACTAAGTGATTTCATGCCTTTACCAAGACCGGCCTGAGCTTTTCTCAAAGCACTGAGCCACACTTGGAAATTGCCTGGTCTACATGGTGCAAAGTCATTGATTTGGGACAAAAGACAGTTCTGCATATTAGCAGAGCAGCCAATACAGTCTCTGGTATTTATTTATGATAAAGATAAGGAGCAGTCTTATTAATGTGTGTAGGATTACAGGTATCAGCAACTTATACTGTATTTTGAATATTAGAGCATTAATAGTTTGTACTGAATTTTTCTAGCCTGTATCCTGGGGCTTTCATGAGTGAGGCTGTGAAAAGAAAACATCTTCCTATTATCCTGACTGGTACACTTAGACAGGTTTTCAGGTATCAAAGCCTTCTGGTGCTACTTTCTTTTCATCTTCATAAAATGAAGTACAAAAGAAGAAAGCCAGTGTGTTAAAAAGCCACCAACCACCAACCAAAATGAGATCACTTGGCCACACACTCAAATCATAAAGTTCCATGATGAAGAAATTTGTCTTGTGCTCCCTTATTTCAGCTCAGTGTGAGCAGGGACCTCGATATGGCCTTTCATGACAGGATCATCTGCTGGTTTTCCTGCAGAACTCTGATGAGCCAAATCAGACAAGGAAAATCCTTCCTAGTCCAGCTTATTTCTGGCATATCTAAACTGTTTTCACCATTTCACTTTTCCACTGTGTAATTCTCTTGCACATTAGGTAGATTCCCCACCTCTTCTTTCATAGCACTCTCACTCCAGGTTTGAGGAACACCAAGGTCTCCACCCCCAGAAAGGTCTTTAAAATGTAACCCTAAGTTTAATATACTGTTTCTGTCCAAGACTCTGGAAAATTGCACTTTGGCTGCAGTCGCACCTCAGTAGGAATGCCAGTTTTGATCCATTTTAGAGAGGACTTTGGAAAACTTTCTCAGTCCCAAAACTGCTTTGCCAGCTGTTTCCTCTCTGCTGGAAAACCACAACCATCACTCACCTGTCTCTTGGTCTCTTGGAATCCTCCACTGCTCTTGACAGGGGAGCTGGAAAATTTTGTTCTGATAATTTGGTCATTTACACAAATCTGGTGCTGTTGGTGAAGTGTTTTGACTGTCTGCCTTCTCAGTTCTGTTTTTGCCTAAGGGTTTACTCATTTGGGAGGAGCGTCATCACTGTAGTCATTTAAACTCTTTTGAGTGAGCATCTATTCTTTGACCCCATGCTGTTTAATAGTTTTAAATATACTGCTTTTGGGGTGTTGTTTTCAATTGCTGCGCTTTCTCATGTCAGTGCTATGTAGATGCAGCTCAGTTATTTTGCCTCATACTGACACTGCAACCTCAGTGACAGACTGTGGCCTGGGATCTCTCTCAGCAGTGACCTTGCAGAGGTCAGGCATGAATTACAGCCGAGCATCAACAAAGGACAGATTGCCATTCTGAGTCCCCGTAAATACTCATTGTGGTCATATATTATCATCCACTCTGCGCTTACAAAGAACGTGGATGTATTTTCAAGCATTTATCAATTAAGCCTCAAAATATCTCATTGGGGTACTGCAAATTAGGTGATAAAGGGATCAATTTACCTAATACTGATATGCACCTACTTCAGAAATTAAATAGCACATCACAGCTATTCAACAATGCACATTTAAATCCCTGAATGATGAACTGCAGCCAAAAATGAGGAAATTAACTCCTGCACTGCAGCACTGTCTGGTTCATTTGTCCACAGCCTCAGCCAAGACTTTTTGTAAATGAACTCTCTGTGAGAGAAAGAACCCCACTGAATAGGATTGTGAAATATGTGGGAGAAATAGCCTTATCTCTGCCAGTCTTATCTCTGGTGGATGACTAGATCCCAAATCTGCCCATCAATTCATTACCTAAAGTCTCCTCTACAAAGATTGCCTTCCTCTGTTAGTATTAAGACCGCAATGATGGAAAAATTGTGCTACCTTAGACTGCATTGTTCCTTCTTTGATTACTTCATCTAAATTCAGTTGTAAAATTAATTTCAACCAAAAAATAGAAGGACATACAAGATACTGGGAGGTATATGTGTACTGTGTATGGAGGTTTATACAATTATCCATACTTTTATATGATATAAATATAGACACACATATGTATGTACATATATATTTTATGCATATATATTCTATGTATATATACATGTATATACATATAAATTATTTAATATATATTTGTTCCAGAAGAGAGGAACATTTATGTACTCTACACTGAGTGAAGAGCTTGAGTGTCTGAATATGACATTATTGATCCATTTTCTTGAGGTTGCCAGATAACAAAGGAAAATATGGCAAGGCAAATGGTTTTGTTTATGGAGCAAGACACAAAAACTTGCTGGTTTTAAACTTTAAAATGTCATTGAGGGAGAGAGCAAGAAGTACTCTTCATAAAATATCAAAATTTAGGAGTCTGGGAGCCAGAGCTACAACGGAATGCTTTCTTTTACTGAAGTAACAATGTGTTCTAGAATTCAAGTTTCTCACCATTTCCAGAATAAAAAAAGCAATACACCTTCTACTGAAGCTGTGAGCTTCACACATCTAATGTTGTCTTCTCAGGACTTTCAAACTCTGTGCAGAAAGCACAACGACCATACATTTACATTTTGTGCCCTTTCTGCACAAAAGGGCAATCATATATTTGTAAACACAAGAAACCCAGGCCTCCCAAGCAACTATTTATATGAGGTGAAAAAAAGACAGACAGCTTTCTGTCAGAAATCCTTTCTGTGGGTCATTGGTAGCTCATTAAAAGGCATTTCTGAGAGATATTTTTATTTCAAAGAATTGACAATTTCTAGTGCAAGTATGTCTCATTGGAAAATTTCCAACTATTGTGCTTTCCCATTTTCTTCTTGACAATTATGATAAGTTTTTTCTTTTAGAGCCCTGATCATCTTTTCACTAGGGTAAATCAGGAGTAATGTTATTGGAATCTTTGGTTTTAAGTTGGCAGAAAATTGTTATGGGGAAACTGGGGCTCTACTCTCACTTTACTCTCCTGGATGAATATCTATGAGATATTGTTTAGAAATATTGGTAAATATAGTCTTTAAAAAAGGATAATTTAGAGAATAGATTTCATGGTTTTTGACCTTGGAGTCTGAATACAACAATTCTTGCTTGATTCTCTGGTAATTTATAAGCAGGTTATTGTTTATACACAATGGAACTGCTACCATAGATTTTTGGCTCAGTCTTGGCTAGCACAATGCTTTATAGCTGCATCTTGGCAATGTTGCTGCTTCAGTTGTGTATGTGGACAGTCACCTTCCTAAGCATCTTCCCAATTTGACTGTATTTATCCTAATACCCTGAATACTCAGAAAATAAGCTCTATTATTTCTACTTCTCAGGTGGAAGAAGAAAAATATACCCTTTCTTAGCTGATCCGTCACTCACTGATGCTGCTTGCAATCAGGCTATTGACTACCGAGCAGTGAAGAGCTCTTGCTTGGCACTGTCAGGGTTTCTTTTTTTTTGTATTACTGAAATGCTCAGTGAAGCAGAGACCAGATCCTCAGCCCAGCATTTGTGCTGGGCACATGGGATGTGGAAAGCCAAAGTGTTAGGCTTCTGTGCAGTAGAAAGTGGGGTAGCTCTCCTATGAGATTTCAGATGCAGGCTCCTGGAGCAGAGAACTAGAGCATCATAACCCAATGACTCAGGTATTCATTGTGGAGGTTAGATCAAACCTCTGACCAGTACCAGAAAGCACAATTGTTTGTTCTGGCTCCTAAGTGTATTCATCAGCCACCAAGCTTCCGGCTGATTTTTGGTAAAACAAAAAATTATATCCATCATTGACAGGAAGTTCTACATTCAGTCTCAAAATTCATTGCTCTTACACTTAAAAAAATCAATATTTTTTAGAAAAAATTTTAAATGTTATAATATTTTAAATTTTAAAAAGAAAAAAATTACAGCTTTTTGTTTTTAATTCAATCAGAAATTTCCTAGCAGTTTCTGCTCCACTCAAAACACACACATCTAGGAGGGGTAAGGTCTCAACAATCTTCCCTCAAATCCAAAGGTAGAATCATAGAATAATTTAGGTAGGAAAAGACCTTTAAAATCAGCAAATGCATTTCTCAGGCTCTGTTATATATTCTTATGGGGTAGAAGTTTTTTAATTTCTTTTGGCTGTGGGTTAAGTTTTTTATGCCTAACACAAGTCTCAGATGGATAGGCCTATAACAGTGTGGCCACTGTATATAATATCATGTTGGAAAAACTGATGCAATAAATCCTCCCACAGATTTTGAAACAAACCTGTTTGAAAGCCCCCTGGTTCTCTTGCAGAGTTAAGGCCCAATATAGTGCATTAGAGAAGAGCACGGTAGAAGAAGTAGGTTGCTTTGGTCCTGTGTGAAGAATCTACTCAGAACGGATATGTGTAATAAGGCTGCTAACACTTTGGTCTTTATATTCCAACTTAAGATTTCTTATTGACTGTTGCCAAATCTTGGTGATAAGATTTCCTCTCTCCTTTCATTTCTCACTGTGAATAGCTGATAATCTGATGCTGTACAGAAACCTGTCTGGGTCCATAACCTTGGACAGTTTTGTGCTCCACTGTCAATTCCTCTGAGCATTATACCTGCTATGCATGAATGATGTAATTTCACAGCCTGACCTGCAGAGAGGAACAGAGGCAAGAGGAACTTATTAGACCATGAACTTCATCTTCTGAGGACCCACAGCTCCTGTTGAAGCTGTGCATGTTAGCAATTTCTGAAAATGAGAGCCCCTCACCCATCTTCTTGTAAGAAATTTTGACCAAAGTCTCTGGGGTTGAATTATTGTTTCAGGAAAGCTGATAGTTAATAAACCTTGTCAACTCTGCCTTGTTCTTCTAATCACATTTTACAATGTGTTTTGGTTTAGTTTTTAATCTCATCTGTTCTCTCCTCTCTCTCCGCCTGTATTTTTAGTTTTATGACTGAAAGCCCTTGATTGGAAATACGTACACATGCATCACTTGCAGGAAAGTAAAATGTGCTTCTACCACTATTTTTTTTAGTTTACCGTACATACTGCTTTTTTTTTCCTGGAAAGGTTTATTGTAAAGCATTACCCTGTCTTCACAAGCGGAAACCAAAGCTTATTTGTTATAGATGCAAAAATGTTTTCAAAAGCAGATTGTTTATTTTAATAAAGAACAGATACACCCAATTTTGTCTAACTGCTGCACCTAAGGATGCAGCCAGTATGAGTCCTGACAAGCTGGAAGACTGCATTCTGTGTTTTAGAAAGTCCACTAGCAGAAATCAATATAGCTGCAATCAATCCAATGATGTTAATTATCATTATTTGTAAATGAGGAGTCCATGTTCTCAATCTGGTTCTTTAAACCCTCGGAAATCTTCATTATATTAATCAAGTTAAGACATAAGAAAGTAACCTCTACGTCTTTATATGTATATTTCAGTTGAGATCAGTTTCTACTGGGTTTTATTAATAAATGTCATAAATACAATACTTGTAAATAACAAGAGACTGTACTTACAGACAGCAATGCACATGCTGCATTCTGTAATTTAAAAATATGATACAGAAATATATGTAAACAACTGATTAAATACAAAGTAGTAAGATCAGTGACAGTGAGATGACTTCTTGATTGTATGATGCATTTATGAGGACATCAGATCACTGTGAGAGCTTGAGCTCCAGGACAGCTCAGCAGAGTTCTTCTTGATGCCTACAATAAAAGTGTGTTTCTTTATATACTGCTGTAGCAGATTTTCTTTTTTACCCTTTGGTCAGCCTATGGCAAGCCAGTCAAAATAACAATTACTGCTAATGTCTGCATCACTGACATTATTTTTGAACATCTGAATAGCAAATGAGTCTAGCAGACTAATACAGATGCTGATAATCTGTGTGCTGCTGGGGTGTTTGGTCCTGCCTGAGTGAGTCTGGTGAGTGCTCACAGCCACAGTGCTTTGTGACAAAATGAGCTTTGCTTATTGCCTTTTTTCAAGAGCCACTATGCACTTGGAATAAAAAGGTCGTGCTAAAGTGAAAGGGTCAAGCTAAATGTTCATAAAAATTACACTTTCCCTAAACAATAGGCTTAAGCCAACAAGAAGTTTCCCTAGATGGGTGTGCTTTGGTGCCACTGAAAATCAAGCTATTAATCTGTCTCTGAAAAAACCAGCTGTTGATCTTCTACTCATTTGAATAACTAGTTCATACAAATGCTGAGATATGAAAGACAAAACTCTGAGTGGCAAAGTCAGCACAGCTTGGGTGGAAAATATAGGGAGAACCAAGGGCAGTTGTGGAAAAGTGGCAGAGTGGTTTGCTAGAGCATGAAGCAAAAAAATGGTCTTTCTTTTCATGTTCACTGTTGAATGTACACAGAGACATTAAAAGATCTGATGGCTGCAATCTGCTCTAACCTTTTATCTCTGAGGAGTGATCTAATAACTCACCCTTGGCTGTAGCAGTTATGAGTTATCACTTTGCTCAGTCATGAAGATGAATGTAAACTCTCCACAGCTCTCAGCCATTGTGTATTGTGTAATTCTCTTTGTGTGTGAATAAATAAGCTATATTATTAAATTTATAAAAAAATTTGGCTTCACTGAAGTTACGGCAGGGGATGTAGTTTTCTTTTTCTCTCTTTATTTCTAAATGAGAATTCGTAGCTGCATGAGTGTTAATCACAAGGCACTAAGTGCCTACCCACATCCTCTCTGTATGTTGATGCAAATGAGCTGATAGGAAACTATATGCTTTAGATTTTAACTTTTTTTTGAGAAAAGTGAAAGTCCATATTTCATACAGGAAAGGAAACTAAACCTTGATTGTGCTTCTGTAGCAAGTAGACAGCAGAAGCTTTTTCCCGTAAAAAATAAAACTGTTAAACCGTAAAATATGTGGTTTAGTACAGTACCAGTAAACTCCACAAAAGTGGTCATTACAGCATTTAATGACTGATTTGATGTAACATTGCACATTACCACACTCAGATTTTCTTGGGATCATTAAATAACTGTGTTATTAGATGTGCAAAATAACCAGTCTTACATGCATTATTTGATAACATATACCTACTGTGTATCTCATATGCAGCTAAGCATAAGGGAAAGACTAAGTGTGAAACAGATCACGAAATTCTATCCATTTTTCACACTTCACAAATTGAATTTCAATGCTGTAATGATTCTGGTGCATGCTGCAATTAGGAAGGACAATCAGTCTTTCTATATTTGAAACAAGTCTCTTCCTGGAGTTTGAAACAAAGCATTATATTCCAAATATATTGCTGGTGAAGAAGTAGCTCTCTCCACCATGCCCTCACTCTAAAATACTTCTCTAGAGATGTAAAAATGTAATTCTTTTTATTTTTACCCAAAAGGTCCTCTTCTCTCAGAGAAAACACTTTTCTTCATCAGGTATGTTCTTCTTGCACAACTCTCGGTTAAAGAGGTAATGTGAGGTAACACAATTAAGCACCTCTTTGCAGCACTGGTGCAGGTAGGGCTTGGGGCATCAATAAGCTGGCTGAAGCTGTGAGATCATCTCTGGTAGCTCAGGTAACTTCTGTAACTGCTCCTTATGGCTGAAGTCTGACAGCTCCACTGTTCAGCTTCATCCCCCAGCTGCTTTTGTACAGCAGCAGCAAGTCCTTCTTGCTGTGAGGGAGGACTTTTCTGTGCTGTTGTGGTTTAACCCCAGCCAATAACTAAGCACCACGCAGCCACTTGCTGACTAACCCCAGCAGGATGAACTGGAAGGGTAAAACTGAGAAAACTCATGGGTTGCAATGAGAATACTTGATATGAAAGTAATAATAATAAATTGTAATGAAAAAAAACCCAACAACGAAAGAGAAATAAAACCCAAGAAGGACAAGCGATGAAAATGAGAACTATTCCTCAACAACCGACTGACTGATGCCTAGCCAGTCTCTGAGAAGCCATCCCCCCCGGCCAACTGTCCCCCTAGCTTTACAGCTGAGCATGATGTGATATGATATTCAATATTCCACTAGTCAGCTGGGGTCAGCCCCTCCCAGCTCCTTGTTAACACACAGCCTCCTTGCTGAAGGAGTGGGGTGAGGGGCAGGAAAGGCTTTGACTCCTTAAGCACTGCTAAGCAGTAGCTAAACCACCCTGTGTTATCAATACTGTATTCAGTGAGAATCCAGAACTCAGCCCCATACCAGCTACTGTGAAGAAAATTAACTATCCCAGCCAAAACAAGTACAGTGTGCACACCTGGGAAAGCAGAGGCAAAGGGGAGGCTCCTTTTGAGGGACTTTGTTTTATTCCTGCCTTTTTGAGAAGGAGGCTCTGTTTTTCAAACTGCTTATACTGGATGACTGGTTCATCTCTGCATTTTTTCCCGAAGGCTCGTTACTGCATAGTTCTCCCACAGGGTTTAGTTGCGCAGCTTGTTCCAGTTTCAGAGAGATGACTGATTCTGCTGGAGGTACCGGTGCATAAAATTGGAGTGCCAGGAGGACCGGTGACATCTCCAGGGTGAGAATGGACTTTTAAAGTGTAATCAGAATGATTCCTTCACTTAGCAGACAACTTTCTGCAATACCTCTACTCAACTTTTGCAAAAGTATCAGGGAATGAAACTTGAAACAGTCTAGTAACAAAGACCATAAATAATAGTTTCAGCTGCTTAAGCCTCAGTATTGCAATAGGTGTAATAAATAAACTTAAATGTCCACAGAGTTTATGTATTTATAGTCTAAAGCTGCAAAACAGAGTCTGTCTGAAATGCTTATTCTTTTAATTCAATGCAGTGGTAAAGCTTTTTCTGAGGTCAGTGTTATAGGGTCAGGTCCTGTGTTTTAATACAGCTACAGCAGATAGCATGACTGTAATATTATTGAAAATGGCATGTAGGAGTTTTAACATAGCTTGTCAAGAGAAGAGAGCTCATGGCATTTCAGGTGTGCTGTACTCCTCCCATTGGAACCTGTTTGTCTCTGTTGCACTGCATCTTGAGCCAGTCAAGGTTTTTCAGAGCTGTGGGGAAGATGAATTTTGCTATTGTGATGTATGGGGGAAACTGAGGAAGAAGTTGGGGTTAGGCTACGGCTTCCATGAGAAGTGAGGGTGCGAGAATGGCAATGGTTTTGAGAGCTGGAACAGGAGCAAGACCTGTTGCTCCCACTATGGGGGAGGGGAGAATGGGTTCCTGTGAGGAGCTGCCCCATGCCCACCAACACCCTTGACTGTCACAGCAGGACAAGCCTTTTTTCTAATGTAGCAATGACCACCCTCGCCAAAGGTGTTTTGCTGTTCTGGGCAACTGCTTGCTCAGACCACTACACAAGCTGACTCTGTGTCTGCATGGTTTCTATCAAGACCACTGCCTTTCCTTGACAATTGTTTCCCGCTAGCCAAATGTATTTAAAGCTTCAGGAATTTGATTGTCATTTTTCTTCCAAAAGCTCTTTGATACACAGCTGCAGTTACACTGCTTCATGAATAGACTTTCCAAACATGCAAGGAGAGAGGTTAAACAAAGAGCAACCCCATGGAAGAAATGTGTCCCTTAATAAGGAACTCAGTGAACAAAGTGGAGCCTTATTTCCCATGGTGTCAGATCTTATGGTCAGGTTCCTTAGCATCTAATAAGGTATAGGTGCCACTTGAAGATATCTCTTCAATGGAAGAAGCCTTTTTTTCAATCAAATATTTCTGCCTTGTTGAATGCCTGAGACGAACAAAAGGTGAAGTTTTCTTGCAACTTTCCCCTCTGTGGGGATGCTAATAGGATCTTCTTCCAGCCACCTGTTTTCATGTAACGTTTGGGAGTTTAATATCTTTGACAGCAGATTTGACAGACCAGTGGTTTCAGAAAGTACAGTGGAGGAGGATGCAGAGCACCCATTTAGGTGAATACATAACCTCTGTTGCCATGGGGAACCAAAAATGCAGCACTCTTACAATAACAAGACTATTATTTACCAAAACAAAAGTATAAACTTCTATAAAGCAGAATGAAACAAACATGTAGAACACCATGCAATACCAACAAAATAAAACCTTTCTCCTCTTCTTAAAGAACCACTCAGTGTTGTCCTAGTACTGCACTTTCTTAATACAGTGAAAATTTTAGGGCTCATGAAATAGTTTTAATTGGCATGTTTTGGTTTCTTTTCTAATATGCATCTTCATAGAATGTTTATTTTCTTATTTTTCATTTTTAAGGGAAAAGTGAAGACTGTGTTAACAACACGCTAACTAGGTTCAAATGAGGTTTTGAGAATCCCTAAACACTGAGAATTTTTCAAAAGCCAAAAGCTGCAGAAGAGAGAATTTTTCATTTTGAAGAATTAAAAAAAATTAATATTTTTAATTGAAAAATAAAATACTTGAGAGAAAATGAGAGCATTTTCACAAATAGGTAAAATATCCCCCTGTCAATTTTAACTTTAATATTGATTCAAACGAGTGCAGAGACTAAACTTGAACAGGTTTTTAAACGACCTTAAATGCAATTTAGGATTTTCTGGAGTGGCTATATCAGCAAAGCTGATATGTAGAATGCAGTAAGATGTTGCTCACAGACCAGGAGTTTGAGGGAGTGTAATGGGGGACATACTGAGTGGGGGTATGAAAGAGGCCAAGGTTGAGTTTCATAGTATACCTTTTCAATCTGATAACATCAAACAGTTTTGCATGCCTTGTTGTGTACTCAGCACCAGGTGCACAAGTCTCCAGCCCAACAGAGCTGCAGTTTTGGTAAAGAGCCATGCTGTTGTGCCATTGCTTTAAATGTACAAACCAATGTTAACTCTGTGATACAGTCTGGAAGCTGCATAGTTAATGGATGAAATGCTTAGCTGTGCTCTCCTCTTTGACCAGCTACTGTATTTTATCTGTAGTGCACTGTACTGCGTTAGCAACAGCATTTCTATTAAGTTAATTTGGCTGTGAATGGTTTTCACTCATACTTGTGCAGTTTGGCTAATATCTCCATGAGCTGGTCTCTGATTAATCTTGTCAAATATATCCTGCCATCAGTGCATACTGAGTTCTCATAAAGTACTGACATATTTGTCAGCAGATTTGAGTATTTTCTGTGCACATAGGCAAAATTTAGAGCTCCTTAAGGTCATGTTCACATTCCACAATAGGAATGTAAAAAAAGCCTGTAAAAATGAAAACTGCAATTGCACACCTCTTATAAGAAAAAAGATAGCTGAAATATATTATGACCTTAAGTATCTAGATTGTAGATTAAGTAAATTTCCCAGCACATGAATGAAATCATCTCTACTAATAACAAGAATTCACTTCTCCAAAATGTAAACTCCACTGCTGATCTGCAGAGACAGAGTATAAAATAAGGGAGAGAAAGTACTTATGGGAATAGAATCAGAGAATCATCAAGGCTGGAAAAACCTCCAAGACAATCAAGTTCAACTTTTGCCCTAACACCACCATGTCAACTAAACCATAGCACTAAGTACCACATTCGGATGAATAGTTCCCCTTTTTTATCAAAAATGTCATGCACTGAGCTAGAATAGAGCAGAAGTTTCTGCACAACTTGTGATCAACATTAGTTTTTTCTGGACAAGGCTCATGCCCAGCAGTGGTGAACATGGGTTCTCCCTCACAGAAAGAGCAGTGCTGGCTGCACATCACCAAGCCATTCAGCTCATTTTCACTCAGTGCTAGATGACACTAGTACTAGATTGGGTCAGCTGTTGCTTTGTCTAACTAAGCCTTGAAAACCTTCAGAGGCAGAATTCAACAACCTTTCTTGCTATCTTGTTCCTGTCCTTCACTACTTTCCTAGTGAAGAATGTCTTTTCCTTAAATTATCATTATTCAACCCTCACAGCCACAATCTGTGACTGCCACCCCTTGTTATACCGCCTGCTGACTGAGAGAAGTTTGGGTCAGACATCTAACTGGGAGAAGTTTGGGTCAGACACCTTTCCACCTTCTCTTCAACTACACGTAGGCTCCCACCATAGTGCTTCTTACCCTCTTCGTCACCAGACTTTGCACCAGTTCCTTCCACCTCTCTTTGCAGTGTATGTGTCCATGGCTAGTGCCCATCAAGATAGCTCTCTGCAGGACCATCTCCAGTTTCTCCCCATCACATTCAAGCTAGGAGACCCAGGATTGGATGCAGCATGTCAGGAAACCTCACCAATGCTAAGCAGAGTGGAACGAGAGCTTTCCTCAGCCTGCTGGCCACCCTCGTCCTAAAGCAGCCTAGTGCCTGGTTTTCAGTGTTAGTACTTCATTGGCTTATCCTTCACTGGCATCCACTCTAACATTTAAGTTGTTATCTTTGTCCCAGTTCTCTGCTACTATCTTGTTTCTTGCTCTTTCTTAAGTCATTAATTCTGTTTGAATGGGTCTCGCATCCCTGCTGCTCAAGGTCTCTGTAAATTTAAAGTGAGAACTCTGTGTAATCTCCAGGAGACGGTCTCACATTATATATTGACACAGCACTCAGTACAGAGGGGTACCATAAGATGGCTTATATTTATATTTACTAATAAAATGGGAAGGTTTTACCTTCTGTTGCTATTTCATATAAACATTAAATAAAATTTAAGTCATTCCACCAAAAAAAGAACCATACTGTGGAAGAAGAGAATGTGGAAGAAGAGCATGAGGAATATAACAGATTCTTGTCCCATTTTGAATAGACTTAAATCTGTGGAAATGTCCAAACATTCAGTAATGGTGGAGTCTGCTTCATTGACCTCAAAGACAACTAATCACAGTCTAAGTTTACACTAGTAAAATATAGCCTAAGGTTGTTTCTGAGCACTGAAAAGCAATAATCTGTACTCTTAAATTGCTGGGACACTGCCTTATATGCTTTTACCCTATATCAAGTGCTCCCAAACAGGTTTTGGGAATTGGAATTTACCAGAAGCTATTCCTAACAGGTAATTTGTGGTCACTACATCCCAGAGGCTAAGAAAATTTAGTAGCATAAATTTGTGATGTCATGTAGCTTAAGTGCTTTCAGCATCTAGGCACAATCCTGGCCATGTTTAATTTACTGGTAGACACTGCCATACATACCTGCCCTGTGCAATTGCATGGAACTCAAGTTCTGTGTTTATACAACTGCTCTAATTGAGAAATAAATAATTCTTCTTTCATGACTGAAAAAAATAAGGCCTATCTTACTTGGGGTGAAGCACTGATCAATAAAGTTATGTCTAGCAAAATAAAACCCTGTTAAATTTTAGCAGAAATCATATCACTTGCCATAATCGTCTTTATTCCTATCTCCATAATAGTAAAGAAGAACTCCTGTGGTTTAGAAATAGGGAAATGTGCGACTCTTTGCAAAACATATTTTTATGTCAGCTTATCTCTTTCATCAGCCTTTCCTCAAAATATAAAACAAAACAAAACAAAACAAAAAACCCTGTCTGGAAAATTTTGAGCTATTTATGACCTTTGAACTCTAGATATCTCTGCATCTCACTCATTCCATGGTTCCCTCCATCCTGCTTCCCCCTTTACCACACCTTGTCCGTAACTCTGCTGCCCAGGGCAGACAGCCTTTGAGTTCTCCCTTCTGTTTCCTTCTCTGCACTGACCATGGTTCCCTCACTGTTTCCACAATGGCATATTTTGAAGGGCTGTGAAGGGGGCTGCTCCATGCTCTCTGAAGTCTGATCATCCAAATTGCATTGTCACCATAAAAATGCTGGGGTTGCATAGCTCAGCATCCTGCTGCTACAGTGACAGCAACAAGATTTCTAGGCTCCATTATAGATTTCTGTGAGCATATATAGACAGCTCCCAAACCAGTTCACCTCACTGGATTTTCACCGCTCTTCTACTTTTTTTTCAACCTTTTTTTTCAACCTTTTTTTGCAACCTTTTTTTCTTTCAAAGTATTCTTACAAAAAAACATAATAATGTGAATGACATACAGGCATTTTTTAAGAGTTTATGACTCAGACAAAACCTCTACAGTCACTGCTTCTTGTCTTGACAAGCCATAAGAAATAGCTCAGCTCTTGAAAGGTGAAGAGGCATGGTAGCGTTAGCATCCAAGAAGTAATCACCTGTAGATGGGAACATGTGCTGCTGTGGGCAGAGGGGAATTGCACATTAAGAGCAGGGGAAAGGAAGCAAAAGAGCCACAGTAAGACATCATCACAGAGGCAGGTGCACTTACAGAGGAAAACACTGCCCTGAACACAGTCTAATGACAGCAGTCCAAGAAAAAAATCTACAGAATTTATGCTGGCTGTAGTGTGATATGAGAGATATTCAGAACTGTCTCCTGCAGGGTGATTTTCCCCATCACCCTGCAGGGCTCTGAACAGTTTTTATAAATCAAAGAGATTGAATTGCTGTTACCTGATTCTACCATACTCTTAAACCAAATTAATACATTCTGTGGAAATTCAGCTAATCTCTGCACTGAAGAGCTACAATTCCCTCTGCTCTATTCCATCTCCCCACTGTAATGAGTCAGTGTAACTAAAATGTAGTGAAGGCTATGTAGTCAAGCCAGAGACCAATACATCCAAGAGAATAAGACTGTGGGATTTAGAGTTACAATTTGCACAAAACCTGTCACAACTCAGAGAAGCACAGTTAAGTTGTCACTCCATGCAAAAGCCCCATTCCTAGACATATTTAAATGAATGAAAACTTGTAGCATTCCTCATGTCCACCTTTAGTCTCTATTTCGACTTTTCATTTGTAATTCAGGATGGAAATGGTATCCAAGCATTGGAATGGCCTGCAGGAAGGATTCATATGCAAGCCTCCCTATTGCCTGGTGTTATCCTACGTGGTGCTAGAGCAACTGCTGCTTGGGCAATGGATGACCCCCAAGTCCTAATAACCAAGTCACTTAAGTGAGGCTCTAAAAGTGATAATTCAGAGGTTTCAGTTAAAAACTTTACGCTACTTTGTATTTGCTCTCAAAGAGGCTTTAAGAGAAGATTAATGATGAATTCTTCATATGCATTATCTTTAGTGAAGACATGTGGCATGTATTAGTAATACCAAATAGGACTGTTGTCGCATTCCAACTTGCTTCAGCAGGTGTTGTCAGAGCTGTGTAAATGTCAGCAGATAATTTGTCAAGCCAAGAATTTACTTCTAAAACTTAATATTTTTATTTGTGGTTTATCATTTTTGAAAAAGCATTATTTGCTCTTCCACCATAAAAAGTTCCTTTTTTTTTTTTTTTTTTTTTTTTTTTTAGTTTCAGGAGGCTTCTTACTGGGTTTTGATGAGATCAAACTTTCTCCAGAGCTCTTAAATTGGTTGTCAAGGTAGTGGCTTATTCAGTAATATGCAAATTCACAAATCAGTCTTGCTTTCTCTGTTTGTGTGTATAAAATTCTTTTTTTCAAGCACATCTCTCATAATATAGACACACCAGTCAGCATAGTTTATCTGAAAAACTGATTAAGTAACCTATTAGTACGCTTCAAGTATTAAAATCTAAGTAACAATTAATCAAAGATTCTTAGAGGAAGTCACTTCATTCCTTTTAGTTCAAAGAAAACCAATTCCATCCATGTCAAGAAATAAAGTGTTTACTATTGTGTTCCAAACACAAAGATGTGATTTTTTTCCTTGTTTGTTTGTTTTCAGTAGAGCCACATAAACACTGTTGTAAGTCACTGGCTCCCAGTACAGGATCCGAAAGGATACCCTCTGGAGTTCACTAGCAGAATTACTAAAATTGCATGAGATTTTTGAGCTGCAAATGGCATGTATTTAGATAAAGTGTAATAGTTTTAAATAGTACATTATGCATCAATACAGTACCAAAATGGAAACAGGAGGTTTTTTCCTCGAGTGATAATACCTGTGATAATACTAGTGATAACACCCATAGAAAAGATACAGTTTCATATTTTGATTGGGCCAACATCAAATTTGCTTTTTTGAGAATATTATAACATGTTTATTTATGAAGGTTCTCTCTTATAGTAGTGGCTAGTGTGCATCTGGTCATAGATGTGGCCGATAGTGTCACAGTTGGTATTGAAGTCATGGTGATGATTACCTGACAAAGTTTGGCAGTGTTTTGTCCTCTGGAAATTATCTTTGGAGGTGCATAAGAAAGGTACCAATGGGAAAGCCTTAAATATATAAAGGAAATATCAAAAATATAGTGCTGTGATGTAGGAGATGAGACATAGAAAAGAAGCACAGTAAGAAACACTAGCAGTGTTGCATTCAGTATTGTTAGTAATTACAGGAACTGAAAGGCACAAATTAATTAGATATTGAGTTCTTCCAATTTCTGTTAAGAAAAAACATCGATTTTTGCTCTCTTCCTTACTGACAGTAAGTTTATACAGATGATAGAGAAGGGCTATTGCATTTGCCTTCTTTCTGCTCCTGCTCTCAAGCAGGCTTAGCCAAATAAATCTGCAATATATTTGCCTACCATCATAGCCAAGGTTTTACTGATTGAACACCTTGGAGTGAGGTGGAGTGGGAAGAAGAGGCAGACGCTGCAGTGCAGCTGAGCATCAGTGACAGAGCTTGCTGGAGGGGAAAATTAAGCACTGGTTTGGGAACAAGCTATAATTTCAAGAGCCTGTTCTACTGAGTCTAACTTACTGCCTCTAGCATAGATCTGCACAGAGCAGGCACAACACTCATTCTGTACTTTTACTAGGATGGATGTGCAGTTTTGAAATTAAGATATTAAAATCTTACATTGTGTCTTCTGTGAATAAGGAAAGTGTGCTTTTGCACTGAACTAGTTATTCTACATAAAATCTCATGAAGGACAATGCAAAAGTGTGAAATTAATATTTCATCGCTGTTATCTACATGCCCCGAGGAGAAAACTATTTAGTGTTAGGTTACTGTTTATATCTCTGATAAAAAGTGGTAGATATTACACAAAAAGGAGGGAAGAAGGTGTAGAGGAATTCATATAACAGGTGTTGTTCTTGAGATTAAATTGTTTCTGAACTTTCTGATATTTGCAAAAGAAAAGTTGACTCTAACTTCCTAAAAAGATGCAAGAAGGAGACTCAAATCTAGATCTATTGTAAAGATTTTGTTTCCACCTATCAAAGTATGCCATTCCAATCTTATGCAGCATATTTATTTTTCTTGGGATCTAAATTCTCCAGAAGAAACTAACTTAGCGTCATATAAAATATGCATTTTATGCTAGGCTAGATTCTGATGCTCTGCTTCATGCCAGTAAGAGTTCATATGCACTTAGTTCACCAAGAAGCAGAAAAATAGAATTATAAAATAATGAGAAATTAGAATCCACCCCAAGGTGAACCCGTCATCCTTCCTTACGTAAAAACCACCAACACTTGCAGTATGTTCCAGCAAAACTCATATGAAACATAATTCTTAAGTCCAGTTCATTAGATAGATAATTAAGAGACTAAAAATGTAGTTTCTATAGATCCGAGGACACCAGGGACAGCTCAGTTCCCAATATTTTTCTCAACAGGTTTTGATATGTCAGCTTTAGTGACTGAATCAATGTGTTGCAGGAAGGACATCAAGATGTTAAAATATTGCTGTATCATACTTAATTTGCAGTGCTTTTCCTTTTCTGTCCACACAGTTAAGATGACATCATGAAGTAATTTAGTCAAGAATGAATTGTTTTCAGGACTCTCCCCATGATTTTTTTATGTAAGGAATAATAAAAATTCATTTTACATATAAATACAACTAATTCATATTGCTTAGAAAGATGTGTAAGGGGCTCTGGTTCTTGGATTTCTTCTATTTTTACAAAAGAAAACATACCTATAAATAAACTTATACCATAAAAGATTTTCTTATTGAATTTTCCTTCTGACATGATTGATTTCTGTATTGACTCTAGGAAATGGAAACCAGTAAGTAGAGTCTGACATAAAAGAAATATTTGATCTCCGCAGTAATGTCATTTACTACAGTAAGAGCTAAACTGAAATGCGAATTGCCACCAGCTCCTTCTGCATACCCAAATGAATTTTTTTTTCCTCTGGGTTGTGGTTGCATCCTGTCTGAGGAGGGTAAATAAATGAAGCCACTGATTCACCTGTCCCTGCAATGGGGATGGATGGGAGAGAATTTGTACATCATTAGGATACCTGGCACAAAATTTTGGCCCGGAAAACATTCGCACATCATGTGTCAGAAAACTAAAGCCTTCCTCTGTTCTTTCACGTGGAATAAACATGAGAATAACCTGCAGGTGAGTGAATTTCTTTGCCAACATGAAATAAGCATTGGCCCTGCTCCTGTTGCTGTTATTCACTGCTCCAGATGACCAGTGATACTGATGTTGTTGTTCATCTGCGTTGAGCAGCGGTACTACTGTGTGTCAGATGCGTTATAGGTCATAAAATTGCAAAGGGGTGGTGGTGATGTTCCAAGTAAATTTTTACCTACTGAATAATTTCATAAAACAATAAACACAAATCTCCTGCATTCATCGTGCAGCATAGATAATTTGCAGAGCATCAAGTGAAAAATCACTGCAAGTTGCTCACCTAATAATAATAACGGTCAGCCAGAATTGCTAATAAATCAAGCTTAGACACCCTGAGACAGTCTATCTAGATTATTTATTTTTTCATTACAGGGCTTGATTTTGCAATTTATTATTCCTTTTATTATTTACTTTCTACCAATGCCCACATTTTGCTCTGTTATGGCCCAAACTATGCAGAAGACACACATCCCTGCCCCAGGGATCCCACACCAGCTATCACTAGCCAGTTCATGCTTTGCTCAGTGGTAAATCCTGCACAGGGACGGCAGCTCTAGCCATCTTCCCCCAGCTTGATCCTGCGAGCACATGGCACAGGGACCGAACACAGGGATAGAAGTCTGGAGGAGCAGGTACAAATGCTGTATTGCACCTGGGGGTAGTGAGGCTGCCACTGGTGGGGCAAGAGTGTGGCCCCCAAAAGACACTTCTCTAATAGACGTCTCATGGCAGCATGGCAGCAGCTGGGTTTGAATAGGCGTTTTTCAGCTGAGAAAATCATGGTAAGATATGGAGTGAAATGCCAGTCATTTCTGTATCTCTGAATTTATAATGTACAGAATAAATGTTAACATGTAACATTTCACTGTTGAAAAAGATGAAAAGAGGCTATTTTGAAATTCCCCAAATGACATGAGTTCTGCAATTAGAAGTAAAGGAACTTCAAAGTCTCCCAAAAATGCTACAATAAGTGTTGCAATGCCTCCAGGGGAGAAAAGCAATAATGCTGTCATGAGGCACATATCTTGCTTTGCCTTCCATTTTGTTTCTGGGCTGAGCAGCCGTCTGTACAGCAAATACGTGCACATACACTTACAGCTTGCCTCAGTCTTGGGTGTCGCAGAGACCTTCCCTCTCTTTTCCTCCATCTACCACGACTGGAAATAAAATTGGCATTGCTGTGTTAACTAAAAGCAAGAGGTCCAGAAAGAAAGCTGGAACAGACTATGGAGGGCATGATCTATGAAATGTCTTTGGAGACTCACTCCCCCACCCTTTATCTGACAGTACTCAAAATTGCTATTTTCCAAATGTACCTAAGCTCTTATTTTTCTGGGCTTTCTGTGCAGATAGAGTAAATGGAAATAATTGAGTTGTGAGGAAAGGTTTTCGTTTTGGTGCACCAAGAGGCTTGTAATAAGAACATTAGCACACTTATTAAAATGTCTTGTTTGTTCATGCCCTGAATTTCAGACAGGGGTATTGTATTTTCATTTTTTTGAAAAGAAATATAAATAAAAAGCTAATAGCCAATTTCTGAGCATGGTTGACTAGATGGAAATGTGCTAACATTAGTATATTCTCATTAGAGAAATTTATCATGCTCCAGTCAACAAAGAAGACATTTATCTATAGATAACAGTCAATTTAAAAGCAGGACCAGCTCCAGTGGCACAGGTTGCTGTTTCCCACTTCACTGCTAGAAGTTTCTGCTGAGAAATCTGCCTTTGCCAATCCTGGCTGAACCACTGGAGCCAAAAGGCAGCATATGAGCTGCCATGTCCTACACACTTTCCTGCTGATGTTGGGGATGTGACCAGTGGTCCCCCAGCTGGTCGTCATGGCCTTCACCAGACCCATCTGAAGCCTGCCCTGAACCTGTTCCCAAAGAGAGGGAAGACTGAAGGACTCTCTCATGGTTTTCTTCTCATACTCATGTCAGATGGCTGTGTGCAGTGGGGTCCTGCCTTAGGATGCCACCCATGTGCAGATGCACCAGTGAACAACACTTTGCAGTGTTCTCATTTGGAGCTTGCAGCCCAACCACTTTCTCCAGCCTTTCTCTTTCTGGATTAATTGCGTGACTGGAATGTCTCCACAGCCACCGTGTGAGAAAAAGCAAGTTAAAACTCAGTGCCAGACTGGCTCATAGCTAGGCGGAGGGCTCTACTGCTTGTTAATGGGTTTCCATGAGGACTCAGTATGTGATATTGAGCTCCAGGGGACTAAGGCACTGAGACCTGGATGTTACATCGCACTTTTGTGCCAGGTGGGAGCCAATAATGGGGTGCACCCTCCCCATGAGCAAGACAGCTGCAAAGATCCACACCTTAAAGTCATAGCAGCTTTTTCACAGTTAGCAGAGATTATGTAAACCCTGAGCCAAAGCCCTCAACATCTATTTTATTTTGAACAGAAGGTTGAAATCCAAATGGTGAAATGTTCCAGATTCAGCAACCATAAATACAGGGACGGCACAAACAGCAAAATTAATTGCAAGACTTGATTCCAGTGCTGCTCCCCTGTAAAATAACACCAGCAGAAAAAACTCCTCACATATGCATACACATTTCTAATTAAACTGCCTAGAACAGAAAGAAGAAAGGCAGTCTGGATTACCTGAATCATTGAAAGACATCTTGGCACTTAAATCTCCTCCTTCCAGCTAGGCTACTGCTGAGGGCTTTGAGATGCTCTCCTTGGTGGAGGAAGGCAAGCAGTTGGCCTCAGTGCTTGGGGCATGTGTGTCCTATTTGGGGTCTCCCTTCTCCAGGTCTCCTGTAGAGTGGTCCATGCAGCAATCCTTCTGCCTGCTTGTGCCACGGCCTGGCTCAAGGGAAAAGGCCCTTCTAGTTAAGTTTCTGTTCAAAGTTATGCTTGCAAATAGAGTCTACATAAACTGGAAATGGACAGTTTTTTGTACAAGTAATTACACAATAGCTTTATGCTTTGCATGGCCTCTAAGCACTTCCATAATTAAAATAAATCCATTGAAGTATTTACTGTAAATGTTGAAAATCTGCGAAGTAAAAATAAAATAACAGTGAATTTAATGTACTACATAAATTTGGAAATGTGTCCCTTCATGTCCAAGTATAAATAAAGCATCTATGTAAAGTGCAAATACCATTGAAAATTCTGAACAATGATGTTCAGATACAGCTGAACAGCAGTTTAAATTATATTATTTATAGGAAGTGTTTTCCCTAACATCAAGAAAAGAAATGTAAACCCATCAAGGAAACCATAAATATTTTGAGTTTGCATCTAGGAAACCATGACAGAGGTGAAATATTGAAACAGTTTCTCACAATACATGATTTACTTTGTTGGGGATAAAATAATTTTTGCTAAGTCGTTTGTGCTAGGCAGCTGTTTTAGAAAGTTGCTGAGAGAGCAAAGGTTATGTTACCTTTTACTTGCTTCACAGTTTAAGGAAGCATTTGTTCCAAATATCCTTCCAGTCTAATGTGTCTATATGCAGTATTGGAGTATAAAAACAAAAAAGAAAGAGGGAAAATGTGAGAGAAGTTCTGCAAACTGCAGGGGGAAGAATTTCCGCAGGATAATCACCAATATCTGCAGAAACCTCTTTCAGACGTTTATTATGCTTTTGTACAGGGATTGCAACGTCTCTGTGCATTTCTCTGCAACACTTCATTTGATGTGTCTAACGTGCTTCAGCTGCCATTATTTGGCAGGCTTCACTTACCTCAGTGGAGCTAAGCCAGCTTACATCATACAAGGCTCTGGCACATGGTTCTCAGAGTTGTTTAGGAAATGCCTAGCCCTTTTGTGTGGGGTTTGTAGAAGTAGAAAAATTTCCTAAGCATGAAACGTTATTTACTTCTGTTGGCATAAAACACTAATTTAAAAAAAAAAAAGAAACCAAACCACCAAACAGATCTACAGGTGAAGCCATGAATATAGATTAAAAAATCCTGAGATATAAAATACATAAAACTTGGGCAAACAGAAACATTGGTGAAACATGTCCTCCAAACTGACAGAGAAGAATTACTATCCTGTGATACCAGAAGTATGATGGACATTGAGCTGTAAACAGAAAATATTCCAGGTGTACAGAATTTGTGCCCTTCCCTCTCTCAACTTTTGCTATGACGGAACTAACCTCTGACACTTGATACATGGCGCTTTATAGTAGCTCTTTTTCTTTGTTCTACTGCAAGGCTGTGAAAGCTAGCAAGGGGGAAAAAAAGTGCTGATGTTGATGATGATAACTTGTTGAAAAAAAAAAGGAAACATATTAACATTTCAAACACATTAAATGAAGGAAAAACAAAGCCACGAAGACCTCTGGGTAAATCCACAGCTGGTGTTAAGCAGCAGAGTGTCACTGAAGTGCATGATGTCTTCTTCTAGTTCAAAGAGAAATTAATTCAGTGAGGCTCTGTAGTTTTATGTCATGTAGGTCAGACTGCATGAGCGCTGTGGTATCCTGTGGTTTTATATATACACTGCAGAAAGTGGCCAAGCTTATATCCTTCCTTTAAGTAGCATCACATATTCCCACCACTGAAACAGAATCCTGGGCTAAATGGACCGTTGATCTGACCCAGTAAGATATTTCTTATGTTTTTTATATTCTTATCTATAAATCTTCACCAACTACAGGAAAAGTTCCAACCTCTGCTTATGTTATGAAATATTTATCAAACTGTCTACCTAGACTGTATCTTTCCTCTTGTATTCCACTTCTTCCTTTGCCTATATTTATTTTTTCTGTTCTTCAGTTAAGTTATAGGTTCCCCAAGGAAGGGTGTATCTTCCACGTGTTTCCTGCAGTGTGACTAATATACTTTTGAGCAATAAAACAGAGTAATAAAAATATTCCACTTTCCAGGGCCACCTATTTTACTTCCTATATTGCAGAATTGCCTAATTCTGAGTCAAGGAAACCACTGGGGAAAAGTATGTGTCAGAAGAATTAAACACAGACAGAATAACTGTAGCAGTTTTTCTAGGGGATGATTTGGCGGGTTGTTGCCTTTGGCACTAACAGGTCAGGGCCTTAAAACTAGCTTTCCTCTCTAGGAGGTAAATTCAGAAGGTGCCTGTCTCTAGTTGATGAGAAACGTGATAATCAACAGGTTTTGTCTATATTAAAGTCAATACGGCTTTGAAATGATCCAAGCCTACTTGGCAGACAGACTATGTGTGATAGCCAGCTGGAGAAAACTCCAACCTAGACCACTAACAGAAAACACCCAAAACACTGCAAGCAGATCTCTATCAATGGCATTACCACCACTCATATGCATTAGCAGAGGCTTGAAGATACATGAAATAGAGAAGGAATAGAGCAGTTAACTGACAGTTAACAAGACAACCTGGGTAAGCCCCAGATTTTCTGCACTAGGAAAAAAATTTGAAAATTTATAAAAAATAGGAACGGTCTTATAGAGCTTTTCTCGCAAATATCTTAAAACTTGTCTCTCTCATATAGACAGCACTCTGCCAGCAGTGTATTGCTGTTATGACTTGCACTGCTGGAGTGTGGCTGAGCTGGTCTTGCCCCTGAGAACCTCCCCCAGGGCAGTGCACAACCACAGAGCACTAACTCACAGAGGTAGCAATTTGCATGTGTGGGAGATAAAGTGTGCCCAACAATACAGAGCCTGAGAACTGGGCTGTCAAAATGGAGCTGGTAGAGAGAATGCTGACTGTTGGGTGACTTGCAGATGACATTTCACTGCTGTTCCTATTCCAGTATTGCTATCTCTGGAACATAGTGCATCCATAATAAGTGCAGTCATTCGCTGCACATCTGTGCCATGCAAGCAATACAGTGGCCACAATTCACCGGTCTTTTGCTCAGACATGACTTAGAAACTCTAGCAATTAACTCAAATCAGGGGTTTTGTGGTTGGGACCTTCCTTGTTAAGTATGCTGAGTTAAAGAAGCTGAAGAGTTCCTACAGAAAAGCTCCACAGGGATAATGTGGCATGTGACCACCTGCTCCCTGTTTCCCTGCCTCCCACGACATGTTACAAGGCTGGTAGAATAATAAGCAAAAGGCTTCCCATCACAGTCTAGCATAACAGCTCAGAAGACCAAGTTTTTGTTAATGACATTTGGGCTGAGAAAGCATTAAGTGAAGGGATGCAGCTGGCACACCAGTACAGATCTGATGCATCAGGAGAGCAGGAGCCTCTGGTAGAAAGAGTGTCGGTAATAACCCTTCAAAGTGCTCCAGATTAATTTGCAGGAGTTCACCTGTCAGAATCACAAACACCATCTGCTTTTGGTGGTGCCTAATATTTGCTGAACCAAGTCAACTATTTGCAGTAGAGTTCTGTGAGCCACAATTTCCCCTGAGGTTTTAAAAATTGATAACCCAATATTAGATAGGATAGCATTAAATTAGGGAAATACAGTCTCATGTTTTAGGGCATATGCCAACTTAAAGCCAGCTGTGGGCATGTTAAGCCATAAATATTGCATACCTTGTCCTAAAACGCCTAGTACTGGGTATTGTCTGAGACAGGAGACTGGATGAGAGAGATTAATTCTGGTCTGATAGCTACTTTTCTCATTGTTTTTACACTAGTCTTACCAGATCTCTTTTGTTGTTTCTTGACTTTTTATAGGTTATGTAGAATTATATAAACAATTGCACTATAGTCTGATAAAAATGCAACATAAGAAATAATCATATAAGCAGTTTCAAAAAAGAGCCTTTTAGTGATGTGCTGGCAAACTACTGTGTATCTGAATGCTCCCACAGCAAACACAACATTTGGCACTTGCAGTTATTACAATGCTAATCCGTGTCCCTAGGTAACTAGAATATGCCCAAAAAGGTGCTTTACAAACTCATTTTGATCCTCATTCATCATGAATGCCAAAATAGCTTTCTGCGTGGAAGTAGCGTGAAGAAAGATGAACAAAGGACTTCCAAGTAAATATGAACGAGAATCTTTTTATGTCCAGGTTCCTAGTTAGTTGGAAGGGCCTTGTCATATAATACAGCACTGGATTTCTCATGTAATAATACCCATGAGCTGTGTACATCTATATATGTATATCATTCAAGAAACATTTCTTGAATGTAATGTGGGTTTTGCCCCTTGGTGATACAACACGTAGGAAAGAGCTCCACAATTCAAAAACAGCTTAAAGGCTATTTAGCACATATTACCTGTCTTCATTTCTATGTAACACTTATTTCTGACAAAATTAAGAGAATCAATCTATTTTTCCCTGGAGTATCTTCTAAAATTATAGGAATTTTTCACAATCTGTACTTTCTCCCCCCACTTCTTTCTGTTCAGCTGTTGAGGTGAACAGATAAACAAAAATGAAAATGGATCTCGGCTATATTGATTTTCTACAAACTAGCTACGTGAGCAAGTGTCCAAAAACTGTGACATTATCCATTTACTGTAGAAACACATTTCTTCAAAAGCATTTAAAAACCTACATCATATTTTCACAGACACTTAAGAGCTGGAATAAATATACAACTTTACTCCAGGTTAGTTCAGCTCTTGTGTAACTACCTTAACAAGACACGGGACCTAAATTTGATCACTAGGGTTGAACTCAGCAAATGGATGTGTGACTTCCACATAGAAATAGCTCCCAAGCACTTAGTTTTTCTGCATCTCTTAAAATTTACTTTCTGTCTGAACACTGATGAATTTGACACTCCAAGATTACTTGTGTCGATAAGAGCACCGATGTTAATTTTGACTTGCAAGTGCAGCAAGCCACTTATTTGGAAGGAAGTTAAAAAAAAAAAAAAAAAGTCAAAATTCCCAACCAGCCCCTGCAGGAAATTGTTGCCCAATTGGAGCACCCCCATGCATCAACAGCTGATCCGGCCTTTGCCACATGAGGAGGTGATCTCACCTGGCAGAAGCTGCTGTGGGTGCAAAAGGACAGCAGGAAGTGTCATCAGCAGAGAGAGACGGGGAGGGAACTGCCAATAGTCAAGCTGTAACCACAGAGGGAGTTTCAACTCCAATATCAGCACATGTGCTTTAGGAAGGTCCTGCCATCTCCCTTCTTCTTAATCCTTTCATCTTGCTGCTTCTGTTGTGCTAAACATCTAATTTGGTTATTTCCTAAACTCAAGTTAAATTTGCACTGGGTACTGGAGTTAAAAAAGTAGCCAAGTGCTTTTTTTCCCCAAAGTGTTACCGAACTAAGGAAAAGGGAAAAAGACAACTCCAAAAGAAGTCCTCCAGACTCTGGTTTTTTTTCATATAAGGGGAAACAAACAAGCCTATCCAAAAGTAAGTAAGCCAAATTTCTACTGATCTTCATAGTTTTAATAAACAATCTTCCTTTAAATTTAATACAGAACCTGTGTAGCAATATGAGTTTAGTATTACGGTATAATATAATAGCTAAAATACTACCATCTGCAGTCTTCCTTGACACCAAAGGTCACGTTTATGAAAGATTTCACTCCCACTCTCCTTTACTCCTGCTCTCCACATTTCTCAATTCTACTCTGTGAGACTTGGAGAAAATGCATTACAAGGAACACCTAATATCTTGGCGCAGATTAGATGATTTTTGTCTCCAAATAAAAAGTGTTAGCTAATAAAATCTGTTCTCGTGTCCCTCAAGAACCATCTTCCATTATTCATTTGGAAAAGAAAAAATATTGAATGACTTCATGTTCACATGAAATAGAAACCCACTTTGTCCAGTGACAGAACAACTGTCTCCTGATGATTGAATTCAGTGAAGCAGCTTTTCTATGTTGAGGAAATGTTTCCTCTGTTGCATTACTACAAAATATCAAAAAGTGACAGCATCGATAACTAAAAATTCAATAACATTTTCAAATTAAATTATTTATTTTTTAATGTTGTGAAATGTTTAGGTTGGTTTTGACTTTTTGAAGTAACTTCTGTGTGTTTCACTGCCCTTTAACATCAATTATCTCCCATTTCAAATTCAGGACATTTTAAACAAAATAGTAGAATGCATCATTAAGACAGTGTTGGAACAGATATAACATTAAATGGCCAATTCACTCACTTGTTTTGGTTCTGAAAAACCGAAAGTGAGCTGACAAAATTTTCCATTGAAAATCCCCTGCATTGAAAGGATCTAGACAACGTAACTAATGTATAAATGAATTTGATGTTCCAATTCAGACACTGATTGACCTGCCCATAATTGTTGAGGAATTTTGATATGTAAAACTCAGGTTTCGTATACCTGGCTGCATAAAAATCCTAATGCTGAGAGATCAATAAATCCAATACATATCAGTTTACTAATTCTTCTGTCTTATGTCTCACACTATGAATCTATCATTTTGATCTAATTGCAAAAAAAGTTATAAAGTTGTAGACATTTACTTTATTCATTTCACTAAAACCTGTTAAGACATTACTATTGCTGTCATTTTTATCTGCTGTTCTCATAATCAAGTAAACTCTAAATTCTCTTCAAATATTATCTTATGCTTATTTAGACATCAGTCCCTTGGCCAGTGAGTCTACTCAAATGGCAGAAACAGTTTACAAATACTTTATAGGTCCTTTGCAGAATCAAGGTCTCAGTCTATAAATAAGTAGTGGCTATGTATTGTAAGTAGTGTCCTAGGTTGTATAGTATTCAGTAAAATGAAGTTGTCATCCTTTGAGAAACTGAGATTTCAACATTTCAGTTCATAAGGTACAAAAAAATACTGAGAAAGTGACCTCAAAGAGCACAAGGTGAATTCTAGTACTTTAGAAAGGTAGGATTCATTTCTATGTTGAAGCCAACTGTGAGTCTCATTAAAACATTCAAAATGGAGTTTACTTAATTTCATCCTGGGTTTGTTCCTGCCAAAGTCCAGACTCCTTCTGATTGACAATCTGGTAATATATGAGAACAGTGTTCATTTCTAAGTCTATGACACCTTTAGCAGTCTTCAGGATGTATGATCTTATGCATGTAGTAATCCTTTCCGCATTTAACCACTCATCATTTCTTTTGTTTCTTTTGCTCCTTCCACATTTTTATGGCCTGGCTCACAAAATGCCTTTTGGTAGTTAATTCTCAGAGTAATATTTAACCTCTTCATTTCAGCTGAGGATTTTGGCCTTTATTGCCCCAGATATGGAAAATAATTAATCTACAGTTGGGACTGGCTACTGTTCAGGATAGAAAGGGGTTTTTCTTTGTTCTTCAACATACTAGGGCATCTCTAAATACTTTGAAGCATGTTATTCCTTGTACTTCCAATAGCTAACAATTTGAAGTGTATGTGTGAAACTAATAGAGTCAAAAATAGGGAAAGAAATATGGTTGGTTTTTTTCTATGGAAATCAAAGCTTTCATATTTCATTTCTGAACGAAGATGCCAGACCAAAGGAGTGCCCTCTGCTTGTTACATTGATAGTCTGGAGACATGAACAATATTATTGATGTGCAAACACAAAGGGTTGAAGGCTTGTACCTGTTCCTGTGTGATTAAAGACCTGCAGGAGGTACTTGGTGGCAATAGGCACATGCTGTTTATGATAAAAGGGAGTAGAAATGACAACTGACCTTTCCTGGAGTTGGGAATGAGACTGCAAAAACTTTGGGGCTCAACTTCCCTGCAACTTCCTCTTTTGTCTTCCATCCCCCAATTCCATCCTTTTGGATGCTTTGTTTCATGTTACTGTGCCAGAGTGTACATTTTAATTACCAAAATTTTTATCCTCCCGTGCGAAACCTAACCTTTTATTTCTACCAACAGTCCCTCTGATAAAGAGGGTGTTCTTCCTTTATTCCTTTCTTTTCCTTCCCTCAGATATCAGTGCTATTCAAGGCTTAGTCCTAGCATCCCTCCCCCTGCTCTCAGCGTTCCTGAATTTCAAAAAAGCCTAGAAGTGACAAACTTGGAAACCTTGGATATCTTCATTTTCCTTGGGTGAATTTTCCTTTCACTCCTCAGCACAACCACCAAAGTAGCCCTGTTGGCATCTAGAAAAGCCTTGTTGTGAATCACTCAAATGGCTCTGGAACTGGTACCAACAATCCACTGTAACCTGGGAGCATCCCAGATACCACTAAATCTTCAATCCAAATAATCACTGGAAGTTGCCACCAGAATTCCAGAATGAGAAAAATCCCAAACAAATTATTTGGTTGTAAATTACAACATACAAATACACCTGTATACTTTCTGAGCTTAAGGAAGGTAACCAGCTCTTGGTTCTCTGCAGAAAACGGTCGACAAGTAATAATTTTATTAGACAGAGGTGCTCTGATAGGACACAAAACTAAGGTCTTTATTTTCTTTTGACACTGTTTTCATTTCTCCTTGTTCCTTTTGCTCTTCACAAATTGCACAAAATGGTAATAGTAATGTTCATTGGTGAAGTATTTCAAGGATTTACGGTGCTGAGTATTGACCTCATTTAATAAGGGGACAGGCCAGGATATGTCAGCTATGATACAGCACAGCAATTGTGCCACAGACACCTTTAAACTCCCCTGTCTGTAGTCTGCATTTTGCTCCTAACCTCAGAAATGTAGTGCATGACTGGAATCATCCAGTCTCTGCTTCATATAATTTCATTGCTCAGTGCATAAACAACTGTATCAAATCAGAAACCCTGGTATAGTTGTCCTACTGGTGTAATTTAACCTTTCTCTTACACAAGCATTTCAAAATGTCAGTAAAACTACTCTCATTCCTATGCCTCTTTTTTCATCTCTTTTGATTTTCTTGCTTTGGTAAGGTTGACATCAGGAACCTTCCACTTATGAACCCCGATCTGAAGTGCTCCATAGGTTATCTTGGTAAAGATGCTGGGTCACTGCTTTGGTCATTTCACTTGTTCCAAGAAATGAAAACCTCTTAAATCTTTGGTGGTATAATCACCATCTTGCAGCATGTGATGGCCACAGGTTGTACCCCACTTAATTGCCTTTGAGCTTCACCACTGGTCATTGTGGAGGAAGATAATGGATTTATTTTACAAAATAAAACAAAAATTCACAAATTGAAACTTTTATATTCTGTTCCTGTTGGACTGCAAAGGCAGCAACATTCTCTGAGATGAATAGCAGAAGACAGTGTAACAAATTAATACAAATGAAGTCATTCCTGAGTGACTCCATCTGCTTTGGAAATGAGTCTCGGACTTTGCAAAACGTGGCCATGATCCAGATAATTAGGCTTAACTCCAAATGAAGCCACACAGGTAACTTATAGCTTCATTAAATCTCCTCAGGAAGGCAGGCATCCAAAAACTAACCTTAATAGAGCAGCATATGATCCATTGACAATCTGCTTGATATTAAAATATGAACTTTGTTTTTACTATTTTACATGAGTATTAGGCCAATAACATATGCAGAGCAAAATGTTAGGAATTGGACATGTTCTCGTATCTTGCGTTATACACCAGTCACTACATCCAGAGAACTAGGATCCTAATTTTTTGTTTACAAAGTTTAATCAAAATACATTAATAATCTACAAAACCTAAGCAAGGCTCATAAGTAAGTGTCTTTCCTCTGTAATCAACAGGAGGATTATTAGGTAATAACAAATGTTATTCATCTTCATAATGGCTAAATGACAGTCTGCTTAAAAATAACAAATGACTACTCTTCATCAACTATTATAGGGTGAATATGACCTTCACATACTTTAAGCAAACAAGTCGTCTTCTCAAAGACTTCTCTAGTTCTTTAATTGATAATGATGAGATGCTTTATCTGTGCTGAGAAAAAAAGAGCTCTAGTTATACCATTTACTTTAAGCATGGAGGCATTTTATATAGCCCTCTCTCAGAAAAGATGCTGAGATATAATACCAATTTTTTCATCAATAATAAATTAATGCATAATTAAAGTGGTTAGTGGGGTGCATAATGAACTCCTGTGAGATGTTTCCCCTTAATGTTTATCAGTCTTCTGTGTGATTTTTTTCTGTTGATGTGATGCTGCTTTAACACAACAGAACTGGAGAAAACTGGGCTGAAAGAAACCTCAAGAAGTTCTCTTGTGTATCTGTCTGTTCCATCCCTGGCAGAAGTCTGACTTACTGCTTCTTGAAAGCCTCCAGCGTTGACAATTCCTGCCCCGGGAAAATCGGTTCTAACCCTTGCTGCTAGAAATATTTTTATAACTTCTAATCTGAATGTGCCTTGCTGATTTTTAAGCCCAAGTCTGTTGCAGAATAGGCCCTGGAGTTACCAAACTGAAGCTCCTCTACAGATTTAATCTTACCTTCTAACAAAGTTTCTTTGAGCCTGAAAAGAGTAAAACATATGCAACAGCTTATACATGTCAGTAGTCAGACTGATGAGGATGGAAGCCTAACCAGGTGGTATCCAATACAGTACAAACAATCATTCTGCCTAGCAAATTCTTTGTACAAAGACTCTTTTTGGCATTTAGATAGTGTCAATTTAGGTTGCTCTGATCCCTGCTAATGATGGTTTACAACAGTTCTGGCCTTTTACAGGTACTGACACCATAAATGTGTCTGTGTCTCCTGCTGAAGTAATGCAGAGTGGTTATACCTTCTATAAGACAAGGTAAATTAGGGCACTCTCTTGTGAACACTACCTATAAATAAAGCAAAAAACACAGTAACTACCATGCATGCTCTGCAGCTTGAAAGATGCTGCCTTTGCCCAAAGTCACTCATTTTTCATGTAATTTACACCTCCAAGAATTGAGATGAGGTGAAATTAACAGCTTTCTCCTACCTCTTGTTTCTCTCTCAGTACAATGGGTGTTGCAAACAAAGCATCATTTGTCAGATATGTTCAAAGCAGAGAAGAAGTGATACTAACATTGGTAGAGATCATTTTAGCAATCTTAGACAATTATTTGAAGAGTGCTATACATTAGAAGGAACATTTTAATCATGACCCATAAAAAGCAATTCTGAAACAACTGCAATATTAGTTTTGCTTAGTCTCATATTAATTATAGGAGAGCATAATGCTCTGTGTTAAAATTTTTGTCGTTCATTTTAAGGGAAAACAGTGTTTCAGATCATTCCAAATCAGTTTGGGATGCTCCAGTATCTGGTTTTTCCTGCAAATCAGTGTGTAATTATTTATCACTGACTTTTCTTTATTCATGTACAAAATGAAGGCATTGATTTTTAATTTTTAACATGCTTACTTAATTATCTCCATTAATCATCTAATAATTGAATAAAAACTGTCACAAGCAAAAGTAAATTGTATCTTTTTTTATTTTCCTTGGCTACAAGCATGCCAAAATGCATACCTATGTTAGAGATGTGCATACACATATGAATAGCATGTTTCTCATATGTATTATACATTTATTCTGATCATCTTCCCTTTCGACAAAAGAGATATGTGACAAAAATTAACTGAAGACCCTTCATTAGATGTTACAGATAACTTTCTGATTATCTGATTCAAAATAACTAGGCATGGCAAAGGCAGGCAGATGGTTTGATTCTCTCAGACAATGCATGGTCAAATTCTAACTACTATTTGCTGTACAAGGAACATACCAGTTGTGCCTTCAGCCTTAAAGAGATGATTTATTGAAGTTATCAAGATCACGTCCTAGAATATCAATGCTTTTCTGTTTGTGTCAAATTTGAGAAAACCTGGAGACTGAGGAAGAGCAAGGTGAAAGGGAATCTGAGATTTCCCCTTTGGAGCTTTCTTCTTCCAATTCACTCCCCTTTTCAAGAATATTTGCCATTTAATGTTTTCTATATTTCTTGCCTGTGTCATGATTTTAAGCCCATTAGTCTTCTATATGAAATTATAGACTTGTCAGTGTGTTTTTAATCTGAATGCTCTGCCTTTCCTATATCCTGTTATAACTGTGATTACAGAGTGGCAGGTAATATTGAACAGGAGCCTGTTTTCCTAATCTATCTCCAAGGCCAGTGATTTGTTAAATAAACTGGTAACAGTATAAACTTAATGCTGTTCATCTCTCCACATATTATTTATTGGATGCAAGATGACCATAGAACAAAGACTGCAAAAACATTAATAACTACAGGGTTACAAGTTGAGGTCTAGCACACCAGACTTCATTTACTGGTTTGTGTACAGGGTTCCATATTTTGAAGAGCTGTAACGCAGAGAGGGGTTTGCATTCCTGGTGACCAGACAGGGTCTGAAGAGACTGCAACACCATGGATGGTCAAAATGTGTGGAGTTCCTGATCTGTATAAGTGGACACAGGTGAGGTAGTTTCCTGAGGGCTCTTTCCAGCAGGATGCAGATGGGTACAGGATGCTGCATGACTTTGTCGTGGCTGCAGGCTGAGAAGTGATGCACCCAATGTGGCTGGGTGCGGAAGTGAAGGGACAAGACAATTTCAGGAACCAGGAGAGCCTGAGCTTCACTTCCCAGCTCCCCAGAGATGAGATGCACAGTGCCTAGAGAGGACTGAGTGGCATGCATAGAAACACAATGGGTGGGAGCCAGGAAGAATGAACACTGTCTCTCTGCAACTCAAGTTTACTCCATTATGTTTCTGTTTTGCCCAGGGCTGGTGACAATCACATTTGAGCTTTCAACAGACAAATAATTCTGCTCAATGGCACCCCCCTCCAGTTTCATGCCCTAAATTTTTTTTCTGGTGTTCTGCAGCCAGCTAAGGAGGGACCAGAAAGGGCTGCATTTTTGGTAAACGATGCAGTGTGTGTTGTAAATGGAAATCAATGATTCACCAGGAAGTGAGGAAATGGCGCTACATAAATCAGTCAGCTATCACTATTGTGCTTGTTGCTTAATAGCATAACTTTAAAAGAAAATTGTCTGCAGACATTTACCTTTAGTGTCTAAACAATTGTTTAAAACAGAAGGTTGTAAAAGGGCTTGAGCTTTTCAAGATCAGCTGAGTAGTCCTCAGCACTTTTTGTAAGGCTTATAGAGGCAGACAGGGAAGTATTCATTCGTTTATTTTAGGAGCAGGGATTGATCCAAGATTTTGTGTTAGAGAACAGTGTCTTCCCATATTGTGAGAGGGGTTCAAGTGATTTCTGTGGCTACAACGGTAAATCATATTTTGACACACCAAGAAACAACACATAGGTCCAAGTACAACCAACTCACAAGAATTTGAGCAAAGTTTGTTGAGTGCCTTCTACATGAGAAGCCATATGTAGATATTATAATGCAAATATCATCAGTGTTGATGAACCTAGAGCTATGTGTGGTTTAAAGCTAGATTTGTTCAACCTGCCTGTAAATCGTTATCTTGTTTTCTGGAGAGTGACCCAGATGACCCTAATTAGGACGTTCTAGTCAGATACACAGTCAGTGAAAGTTGTCCTCAGCTGAAGTGAGGCAATGACCTTTGATTTTTACAGTCAAAACTCAGTTTTTGTTGATGGTTGTATAGTCCTTTCTACCCAGAAATGAGCAGACTCCTGGTAGGATAGGTCAGGTAGTCAAAGAGGATGTTAGGTAGATGCCCATGACGATGTAAAATTCCAGGGAAGCCAAGAGACAGCAGGTAGGGACAAATGTTTGTGCATGTGAAGCTAACATGTTCAGTGCTTTGCTCATCCCTGCTAATGCCAATCTGTAGAGTTCCATAACTGACCCCAGAGGCCACTGACATTGTTTTCGGCCATGTCTGACAAGCAAGGAGAAAAACTGTGTGCAATAGCTGATCTATTACACCATTACATGTCACAGGGTTTTGCCTCCTGTCTGGTCAGTGGTTTTACCACAGGTGCTCAAGCCAAAACTTAACCCATTTGCATAAGGAAAAGTCACACCAGGGAATGCTGCATGAGATGGTGGAACTGGTGCTGTGGTATTTCTCAAGAAGATAGCAAGAAGTTGGGCATTCAGTTACTTTTAAAAATCATTTTAAAATACAACATTCTAAAAGTCAGTAATGGGCTGGGAGAAAAAGGCAAAGCTAATTAAATTAAATTGCAGCACTTCTTTTTTTCCCTCAAAGTGCTTGTTTAATATTAAATGAGTTATTTAAAAATAACTATGGACAACAAATGGAGGAAAAAAAAAAGATAGATCAGGTGGACTGAAAATTAAAAGGGAGACTTAAATATTAATGGAGATTTTCCTCAGTGCTAGACATGGTCAGGAACTTTTTTCTGCAACATTTCCTGTCAGAAAATGGTATTTCATCAGAACAAAACAATCTCTGTGGGAATATGTCAGTTATTACAAAATGGAGGGGAAGGCCAGTAAATTACTCTTTCTACTGGTATCAAAACATTCTATTTGAAATTTTTCTGAACTTTACCAGCATGGTGTTCTTTTAATTATAATAATTTTATAGTCTGGTTTAAAAGTAAAAATTTGAATTAAACATTCAAGCACTATAAAACAGGTCTTTCCAGCTTTTCTAAAAATATCTTTAAAGATTTTATTTTATTTCACATTCTTTTTCTTCAAAATTATATTTTGGAAAACTATGTCAAAATTTAGGACAAAAATGTCTGAGCTCATAATTCTCAAAGGAGTGAAGTTTCAAATTTCACAGGGTTTTTATTAACATCTATTCATATCTTTTGCCCCATTATTTACTTTACATGGCTTCACACTTGTCTCAGGAGATGACATAAAGGAGACCAAATATGTGTATTATTTTTCTTTGAAAAGTTAATCTTTGAAAGGGAACTTCTCCATTTAAGATATTTCCTCCCCTTCTTTTCTCACTGATTCTGCATTCATGCACCATTCTGACCCCACCTGCCTCTTGTAATTTAAATCAGAGTAAAAAAATAATTTGATAGTTTAACCAGAACATGAAAGATGGGGAAGGAGGGGTAATGGGGTTTTTAAAGTCTATTTCTTAAAAGTAGTGGGTTTTAATGCAGATCATTTTGATAATTATGACCGTACTGTAACCATAGAAGATGTGTCAATTCAAGCTGTCAGTCCCTGCAGAAGAGGTACAGACCAGTGTCAGTGGGTAGGCAGGAGCAAAAACAGTGAGGAAGGCGAAGGGAACCAGAAAACTCTTCTACCAGCCTCAGTACTACAGCAACATGTAGACTTCTGCAAAGGTTCAGATGATTCATGGCATGGCTATTTAGACCAGCTTGTTTAAAACTAGATAGTCTCATTAGGTATATGCAGGAATTAGTGGAGTCATTTCATTTGCTGTAGTGATTTACCTTTGCACTGGATGTAACAGTGAAGTTGCTTAAACTCCGAAGGCTCCTGGCTGTAGTCTAAGCTTCTGGTATTTCCAAGACATCTCTATACACTGTTTACACATAATATATACCCCTATACTACACATGACATCAATATCATGGTTAAAAATAATTGCACTCTCTTTTCACAGCTGATTGAATAGACACCTAGGTGAGTTGGGATTTGGTATGAGAACTTTCATCTCAGAGGTCAAGGGTTCAAATGTATTCAAAATCAATACTAACTGAGAGTTACTACCTTAGGGTAGCCTATGTAAAATGAATGGTGGCTCTAGCCTAATTTCTAGTTGACAGATGCCTGTGCCATCAAAAAAATCCCATCATTGCATTTGGCATTCTTCACATAAGCCTCAACATAGAAGCCAAAGACAGACTGGGTACAGAGGTGGAATTAATCTCTCATGAAAGAGACCTATAGGACCTATCGTTGATCCTTCCAAAACAGAGATAAAACAGATTATGGAGGCAGTTTGAGGAATGCTGAAGTGTTAGTTCCTGCAGTTGGCTCCTCTCCTGAATAGAGAGGGCAAAATTTTCATATGTTTTTGATCCAGCATCTTTTCACAAGCACCAAATTGGCTTTTGTGGGGGAAAAGATATAAGAGGCTTATTTGTGCTACCAAGTTAAGATTGTGTCAGCTTCTCCCTTATAAACCCCACCAAGCCATAAAAATTTAATCTGGGCTAAAAGTTGGCAGAGCCGTTCTCAACCCTGAAGTATGTTTTAAATCCCAATAACAAATATGTGTTAGGCCACTTATAAGTTAAAATACTCAAGGCTAAATAACAATAATAGAAAAGTCCTTTCATCTAAGTGCGGAATGCAAAGAGGAAATCAAATGTAAAATATTATACGGTTTAAAAAATATTCCTGCGTCTGTACATCAAATGAGGAAGCTTTGACAAGTCTTTCTGATTAAGTCCGAGGATACGTGAGTGGTTCTTTTTGCTTGAACTGTAGGGAATATGCTATCAGCAGGTTCTGGACACAGACCACAGAGAACTTTAAAAAATGTGAGTGATAACATTTTGAAATAACTGCAGAACTTTACTGCCACGAAGAGAAAATATGTAGATTTGGCTTACTCCCAATGGGAAGATGAGCTGCATAGTTTTGTGTAGCATGAAGGCGTTAAATTTGTCTGGTGGGAAGACCGGTTAAAAGAGAATTACAGCAGTTTGAGCATGAAAAATAAGAGCATGCCACATATCAGCACTCTCAGTTCTCAAGCAGATACCGTGAACCTTAATTCTTGTTTGCATTTTTCAACTGAAAAAGAAAAACTGATGATTTAAAGAAAAAAATCATCATATTTGTGCATGAAAAAACCAAAGTATTTTTTAACATTTAGGTGTCCCCTTCATCCTTCAAGATATCATGAGCCTGAAAAGGAGTAGATCATGTTCTCAAAAAGCTTATCAGATAAATGCTTTTAAATGGTATGTAGAGAGCTGGATCCTAAGTCCACCCAGGCTGCTCTAAGCTCTGGACCCTGTGATGATTCACATTTGCTGTGGTCCGTTGCTGCTACGCCAGAAGAAGGAGTGCAGACATGAACCAGGATGGGAAGGAAATACAGGTATACAATGAACTACTGTCTTGTCTAAATTGGTCCCAGCATAAGCAAGTAGAAATGGAGAAACCCAGAGCTTGATGTGGACAGCATCTCACCAATTATTTAGGTTTTGCTGGAAGCAAATGGACATCAGGCACAAAACAATTTTGAGCCATGTAATCCAGGAAAAAATACATCTTACCAAAACCATTAAACAGTCCACAAGCTCCTTAATCAAAAATGCTTCTATTCTATGTATGTTTAAAGAGAAAAAAAATCTTAGATACTTCAGGGAGCCATCGCACATTTACAGGAAGTGTACTGGATAAACTAATATTTTTTTTCTATCTCTAAATATCATGGAGCTAAACTGTAGCTAAAAATAACAATTTGGGAATATGGGATGCTGATAGGAGAGTTGGTGCAGAAATACCTATGTTCCACTCGCGTTTTCCAGAGATCATACAGTCTTAAATAACAACTGATAGCCCCAAATCAGATTTAGTAGAATGTCTGTAGTGGATTAAATAATCTCTGGATGAGCTACCTAAATAGTCAGTAAAAAGAAGAAGGATACTTCATCCTGATTTAGCTCCTAGCTCAGGTACCACTTTGAGAGGCCTCTTCCACAGTGATTGCACAGTGAAATGGACATGATTGCTCTGATGCCCAGTCAATGAGAGCTGGGGTCTGGTCAAGGATCATTCAAAGAAGGACTGGTGTGGAGGAGTGAAACAATGACTCTTTGCTCCCTAAGAAAACAAAGAGTTTACAGAGGAAAAATAGCTTTCTTGGAGTCACATAATTAAGCCATAGGTATGATATACGTGCACACTGCACACATATTTTATATGTTGAGGGAACCATTTAGAACCTCTGTACTGGGTGCAGGTGTACTGGTGCTGGCAGAGATGCCCCTGTGGCCCCAGCAGAGAGCACAGTGGGACAGGTGGATTTGCCCTGAGGGAAGCTGCAGCCCATGGAGAGCCCACACTGAAGCAGGTTCATCCTGGAGGACTGCAGCCAGTGGGAAATCCCCAGTCTGGAGCAGGGGAACAGTATGAGGAGGAAGGAGCGGCAGAGAGGAGCTGTTATGGACTGACTGCAGCCCCCCATCCCATTGCACAGCTCAGGGCGAGGAGGTAGAGAATTTAGAAGTGAAGAGTGAAGTTCAGTCGGGGAAAAATGGAAGGGTGCTTTAGTGCTTTTTGGTTTCGTTTGTCAACCGAACTTTATTCCAGTTGGTAACAAATTAAATTTTCCTAGGTGGAGTCTGTTTTGCCCATGACAGTAGTTTGCAAGGGAACTCTGTGAGCTTTTCAATCTCATTTCCTCTGTTGGGGAGGGGGACTAAGATAGCGACTGGGTGGGCATCTGGCAACTGGCCAAGGTCAACCCACCACAATCTCACAGCAGCAAATGAATTGCCAGGGCTCCAGTGTGTACCTTGATGACTGTGGTATTTAACCACAGAAGGGAACACTTACTGTCTCAAATCACCTATGAGAATTTGACTATGGTAGAACGTTCATCATTTATGAGCCATCATTTCCAGAATAGCAAACCTGAAAAGAGAGGTCTTCTGAAACATGCCAAATAATGTGTGAGAAAACAGAAAGGCTCTTGCCTGACACTGTCACAGAGACATTGATATGAGTCAGTTTCTTCAACCCAGAGTCAGAGGTATCAAGTGAAAACTCACTCTTGTCTCTGTGTGAGGGTTCCCCAAGAACACAGCTACCAAAAAGCCATTCTTCTAGTCCTGCAGTCTGCAGAGTCCAGCACCACATTCACCAGCTTCTTTGACAGGGTGGGAACTCTACCATGAAGTACATGTAATGTTTGATACTTTATCTTTAGAAAATACAACAATTTACCAACATTTAGCATTCTGGTTTTGCAGTGTCCTGACGTGCACACAATTACTGGGATGTGTCTCTCTCCCCTACAATTGCTCTTGAAGGCAGAAGGAGGTTCCCTTTGTCAGACTCCTGCTCTCTTAAGACATTATGGATAAAAGCAGAATTGCAGTATAATTGAGTCTTAGACCCCTCTGCTACAGGGATTGCAAAGTTTTTTGATTTATCTCCACCCAAAGAAAGCCTTTTTTTATTTTTTTAATTTTTCTTTTTTAAAGCTTGGTCTGATATGTTGCCTAGTCTAATTGAAGCTTGTAACATCCTTGCTGAGATAATAGACCCTGTGCACCTGGTTTTCACTGTGATTTATAAGTTTTTCATTGGGAAAGATCTGACTGCTGCCAAGAAACTGAAAAAACACCTCTTATCCACACCATCTCTAAGTAATTCAATTGCCAGCTGAAGTTCAGGTTTTTATAAAGTGTTGATGCAGCAAGGTGTTTAACTGTGTGACAGTCAGTTTCCAGTTACAGTTGTTCAGTTGAAGAGAAGATATAAAAAAAAAAACCAAACCAAGCCAAACAAACAAACAAACAAAAACAAAACAAAACAAAACAAAAAACACTAACCTTCAAAATCTGTATTGCTCATAACTCAAAATGGAGGCCCAGTTCCATTTTTCTTCTCTGAGTCACCTCTAGAACCCTATTTCATTACATTCCTTATCTCCTCCTGCAGCTAATGAAGAGAGAGAGGAGTTCCAGAGAACAATTCCTATCTTCCTCTCCTTTACCATTAGCTGTAAGAAGTATGAATGAACAAAGTTCTTCCTGAAGGTGTTTCACCCAAGCAAGATGAATCTAGTAAGCCTCAGCCAGGAATGCATAAACTTTTCCTGATATAATGATCAACCTAAATAACAAAGGCTGGAGCCAATCATCCTGAAGCAGTTTGAGCACTATGCGAGCTCTGAAAGCCCCATGGTTCCAGAAGTAAAAAGCAATCAAAATATATTTGATTACTGCGCTGAGAGGAAGAAGCAAAAAACAGGAGTCCTGAGACTGCCTGCAATTGTGGAAAACACGAAGAAAGTGAGATGACTTTTGACTGTTATCTGCAAACAGCATCCACAGGTGCATTAAGGGAGAGAATCAGAAGGAAACCAGTTTTGACAGTGGCTAGTCCGTAGGCATAACATTTTGTTCTGCTAAAAACAAGAGTGCCTGGGCTGTTAGGAACAGATGCCAGAGACTCTGGGAAATTACATATATGCAGAGTGACAGTTAAGACAAAACAATCCCCCTCACTGATGTGACTTGGGGGCCCCAAGGCCACTGCTACTTCACAAAAAGAGACTGTACCTACCCATGTCAGTAAATACTGGCTGTGAATTACCATGGTATCACCAGAGGTAGTGGTTTTCTGCAGTTGCCTGAAATTGTCAACCCAGACAGTAAAGTCACCTTCTCAGAGTCTGAGAGAGGAGAAGAGAGAGGCTGAGGCTGCCTAAGGTCAACCAGCTCCCTCTTGAGGGATCCCCTGCCAGGCAGTGAGCCCAACAAGCCGAGACAGAGGGGACTTCCAGGACACAGATGTCAGAGCCGTATCATAAGGTTTACCGCCTCCCTCGGCAAGTGACATTGAGATTGGAGGGGAAGTCTGTGGGGAAGTCTGTGAGCCTGAGCAACAGTGCTACATAGAGTCTGTCTGAGCCCTTGGTATAGGTGTTAGTCACTGCAATTGTGTAGAGCAAGGTGTTAAAAGTATTATAGCTGGGCATTTTAATGGTAAGCCCTTTTGTTGTAAAGGGGAAAAAAGCTGGGCAGTGTGCTCAGCTCCCAAAACAGAGCTTGTGCAAAGTACTGTAGATCTGATGAAATTATGCAGAGCTGTTTGGTTCTGGCCACAGACACAGACTTCTAGCCCTCTCAGAAGTCTTAAACCTTGAATATCTAATGAACATCTCACCCTGCTAGCAGGTGGGCCAGAGTGCCCCCTTCACCTGTGCAAAGTAGGGAGCAAGCATTCTAGGCAGCACTCAGATATTGTGGGCCCTGATGAGTGCAGGAATGGAGAAGCAAAGGAAGAGCAGCATGTAAACACACACATATGGAGATTCTAGGCTGCTATTTGGGGACTGAATGGAAAAAAAAGTGTGCAAATATACCTGACCATAAGATTTTAAAGATGCTGACCATGAATTAGGAGCCAAAGGGAGACCGAAGTTACCTTAACTGAGAAGATACAAAGACGATTGCAAATGGCAAAGGCCAAGGAGCAGGACTTAGTAAAGCAGGTTCTACATAAGAAGTCATATCATTTTAGACACTGTCTCTCACCTATTTTCATCAAATTTGCCCTTAAGTCATTGGATGGTACAAAAAAAGATGAGAAAGTTGTTATGGGTTCTCAGAGGTAACCACCTGCAGTTTTGGCTGCTTGTTTGTTTGTTTCTGGGGTTTTTTTGTTTAACATTACTCACTGGATGATTTTTACAAATAAGGCAGCAACTCTGAGATTCAGTGATGAAAAGGTGAAGTGTAAGACTGCCATGTCTGTGAAGTGAGTTAGTAATGCGAAAGAGATGTAACAAAGGTGCAAATTCAGTGAAACAGAGAGAATATGACATTTTCATTGAGTAGAAAATCAGCTTAACATTGTGAGACTCAGACAGAAAGGGAATAATTGAAAGTTTTGCCATTTAAATTAAGAAGTGTTTGAGCTGCCAGCAACACTGGCAGCATGGTGGTCTGTTACAAATCTCTCCTTTTCAGTATATTCAGGTAACTGCAACTGAATTCTTATTAACTAAAGTACCAGTCAGATGCTGTTCTCAGCTGAGTTGATATACACCTGAAATATGTATATTAACATGCAGAATCTGATCTGGGATTACCTCCAGCACAGCTGATAGCAATGGGTTGCACTGGGTTGTATTTTCACCTGTTGGTGGGAATGGCGGGAGCATCTGCAATGGGCAGCCTTCTGGCTGCACAATGCCCCAAATGTGGATGTTAAGACAATCAGTTCTAGTTTGTCTTCTGCTTAGCAGTGACTTTAGGTAGATTATTAAAGTGCTGATGTAATTAGCACTCCTGGAGGGGAAAATGCTCCGGTTCTGATATTGAGGGAGATATTACGCAGCCTCACTATATCTCACTTTGGAAATATTATAGAGTCCAGCAGTGGTTTATGTGATACAGTTCTCTTTTTATCATTTAGGAGCTATGAAACCTGTATTTGGCTTTTTTAGTTTGTGTCTATTTGGATATGTCTTTATATTGCACAGGTTAAAGAAGTCTGCCTCCCCAGAAAGGACATAGGATGCAGTTTGGTGCATTTGCATCAAGGCTACGTGTTGTGCTTGACACAGTTTAGATGCTGCAGGAATTTGCTGCTTTTTTTATGGTCCAAAGGCTGTTGAAATCTATATAAAGAGCCCCACTGTCTCTGAATGAGGCCCTCATGCTGTCCTTTACTCTCAAACAACAGCAGAGTCCCTCAGAATAATTGGATACGAGAATACAATAGAGAATGTTCTTTGTAGAGCTCTCAATACAAATTTGAATAAACTAATCTAAGCCAGAGGTAAACATTGGGGTAATTAATGTGTTGTCTGACGAAAACAGGTGAAAAGACCTCTACTAGACTGTAGATAGGTGAATCCTAGAAGACCTGTGTGTCACAGTGGGCAGTCCACTCTGCTGAGTGAAAAACCCCAGCCAAAAAGTAAGCACATGAGATAGGAAAAAAAAAAAGCATAAACCAAAACTGACTGCAGTAAGAAATCTCAGGGGAATAAACCTGAAAATACTTTACTGATATTGTAGATATTGGTAGCATGTTGTCACTTTCAGTATTATCTCTGGTTCTGGTGGTCTCCACCTCAGAAATGATCTGACCAAGTACGTCTGTTCCAATGTTGCTATAATAGTGACATGTTTTATTAAACCTATTAAATTTTGTTTATATCAGAGACTCCAGCATCCTCAGTTATCCTCTGCTGATGAGGTTTTATGCCAGTCAACAAGGCTCTAGCAGCAGAAATAGATGTAAATGAAACTTTCTCCCTGATTTTTATAATGTCTATCCCATGCACTGAGCTTTAAATCTCATCTTTACTCAGAATATTTTTTGAACATCTGTTTGTGCTCCAGGGAATGACTAAGAGCATTTTTATTTTCTCCTCTTTCTGTGTTACATTTTTTTAAGGTTTTATTTCCTCTTGCAGTCTATCAGCCAAATCCAAATGTTTCACAAGCTGGAATATTTCAGGCAGCTCTCACCTCTTCAGAAGTGTACATTAGTATATCTCATTTAGACAGAGGGTCACAGCCTGTCCTTACTTGCAGCTCATGAAACTGGTATGCTCAGTGTTAAGTCCCAGTTTCTGTCTTCCTCCTGAAACACCTTGGCCTTGACCAGATCTGCCCTCTCCGAGATGAGCTGTGAGGGGCAGGCATGTTCTGTCTTGTACTGCATGGGCCCCATCTCCCTACCATCCATACTATCTGACTACATCTGGATGCCAGAGTGACACAGCAGCTTGAGACCTATACTATAAAACTCACAGGGGACCCTGTCACTTGTTTTCAGCATTAAAATTATCAGGTAAGACCTCACAGTATGGATTCTCCGACTTTCAGACTTCTTTTGATTCCTTACATCGAAAAACAATTGGTCTCTAAGGTGCTTCTACATAAGAGTTTCAGTTCAGTTCAGGTGAGGAATAAGTCTTGCAAGCAACTTTCTCTGTTGTCATTCTTTTTCTGCTCTGTTTCATATTTGTATTGAAAACATGCTAACTTCTGGACGACTATAAACTAAAGTATGTACTCCGGGTGCACACTGATATGCTCCAAATACTACCAGGCATTCAGTTTACAGGACCAGACTAGACCTGGTTGAAAGTAAACCCTTCCAAAAGGTGTACAGTGTTTATGTCAGATCCTCTGTATCAGCTGTTTCACTCTACAGATCCCTCCTATTGTGCAGCACTATTTGCTAATGTAGACCCAGTGTAAGAGGATATTAATACAAAGCTATCCCAGGTCACATTAAACTACCTTAGACAAGGGTCGTGCATTTGGCAACTGAAGGGTGTCATAATGTAGCATGATAAATGCTCTGAAGTTATGTAAATTCTGGCATTTAATTTTCTGGTACTTTACTTCAAAACAATCTGGGTGTGGACAGTATCAACATAATTGTAGTGATGTTTGTGAATATTACTAATAATATGAAAACCTTGCATCTTGAAACATAGTAGACACTCTGATTTAGATTCTCCTGTTTCATGTTTTCATATATAGTCCTTAAAGGAGTTGCCCAAAAAAATTAACATGAAGCACTTTGCAGAAAGCTTTGTCCTGCCCTCAGAAATGTGCAACAATACATCTCTGTGCCATCCCATGTGAGTCCATGACCTCCTTGAGAGCAGAGTGCCCATCAGCTACTTCTCACTGCAGGAATAGATGGGTTTTACTCCTCAGACACAGGGATGTAAATCTCAACAATTTTGATCAGAATCAACTGTAACACCTACAGCTGTCCTCAGCTCAGTTATCCAACATTTTCAGCCCTCTCAGTACCCAAACTCATGGGGTAGTTTCCACAAGAGGAAACCCAGTATTTTTCTGCAGGTCCCTGGGAGCGCTCTACCAGTGAAGCGACTCAGTCTTTCATACAGCTGTGCTATATACTGAAGCACATTCAGACCCCACAGACCTCAGACAGGAGAGCTGGGGAGAGGTAATATAAGGTTCATATTGTGGAAGTGACAAACTTCATAACATGATAACCAGAAAAGAGGGGAAAAAATCACAGTAAAAACATGGAGATGCTTTGTAAGTCACACATGTTAATCTAGAGGCAACTGTTTGACCCCTAAGACCTCCAAAATTGGAAGCAACATTTATAGGTGTCTTGCTTGCTCCTAATCCTGTGATCCTCAGGATGCCAGGTATAAATGTGATGTGGAGGGTTGCAATCTCTCTCCTCCTATTGATTGTTGGGTGTGTGGAAGAACATGTAGAGTTCTAGTTCCTCAGGGTGTTTACCCAGAACTTGAAATGCACAGAAACTTCAGGAATGGCAAATTTTTTTGCTTATTCCTATTCAAAGATTAGGGAATTCAGAGGAGAATGTGCCTTCTCTATATCGGTTTCCCCCTGATGATATTGTGGCAACCACTGTAACTACAAACAAAAGCAGAACTGGATGGGGAATCGAGCTAAACCAAGAGAAAAAGAAAGACTTTTATTGTCCGATAGCCCTGGCAGGATGACTGTTCCCATGGAAAGACTGAACAGCTGGGAGCACTGTTCAGTTGACAATGACGAGGACAACTCCTCAGTCAAGGATGACTTAATTTGTCCTCCTAGTAAGACACATTGCAAACTGCAGAGGTTGAGAGCAGACCTTAGAGAATTCTTATGTTGCTCCTCCTGCCTATTCGTGCAAAAAAAACCCAGAAATCATCAGAGATGTGTTAATTGCAGGAACCTCAAAGCAAAACTAGATAATATTTCCCAAGGGAGGAGCATGCCACCAAACCATGAATAATGTTTACTGCATGGGAATTGGTATACAATAAATTACCCTTGTCTTTTGTATGTTTACATCAGCACATGAAGGCAGTGGATTACAGATAAAATTACTCTGGAAGTGAGATCCAGTGATCATTAAGGAAGGTATAATAATATCCAATTTTTCTGCCTTTTGCATGTCACTTTCTCCCTACAATTTCCTTAGTCTTGTAGGCCCATATGTTATTTGTGAACAGGGAAATATACCTTGGTAAGAGTGCTTGGAAAGCATCCAGTGATGCCTGTAAGATTTAAAAAGAGAAAAAAAAAAAAACAAAAACAAAAGACAATACAACAATGCAAATGCCAAATACATTTTTCTTAGTTGTGCAAAAGGGGAAAGGATATTTTGGAATGCCCATTGAGGATCAAATCCTACAAATTGGCACCTACCTGCAAATTGATCTCTACAAAAGAATGCTACTATTCTAATGCTAAATATGCTGCTTTTTCTTTTAAATGAAAAGGACAGTAACACTTCCAAGGAGCTCTAATTTGCAAAAATTTCTACAAGTGCAGAAGGAAAAAGGCTGATGTATATACTGGTATGATTTATTTTTGTTTGTCACGAGGAAGGGAAAGAAAATATTCCAGTTCCAAAGTTTCTCATTAAAGCCTGTGTATAGCAGATCAGGTAAAGTAGAAATTTTGTGTTGCAGGTGTGACAAACACTGGAGGTTTCAGGGTTTTTATGGAAGGCAAGATCATAAATGGTACAAGCCCCTCAGTCAACCTGGCTGTTTAGCAAGGCAGGAAGACAGGTAGGCAGGAATGAAGATAGGCAGAAAGGAGGGGAAGTGCCCCTGATATCTAGTGATGGGACACATGGGAATGGTTCAAAGCTGTGCCAGGGGAAATTTAGACTGGACATAAGGAAGCATTTCTTTATCAAGGGGGTGGTAAAACACTGGAACGGGCTTCCTGCACAGGTGGTAGATGCCCCAAGCCTGTCAGTGTTGAAGAAGCACTTGGACAATGCCCTTAATAGCATGCTTCAGCTTGGTAAGCACTGAATTGGTGAGGCAATTGGACCAGATGATCATTGCAGGTTCCTTCCAACTGAAATAGTCTAGTCTAAGGGAAGGGAGGGAGAAAGCAAGAAAGGAGGAGGGCAAAGTTAATATCTTACTTTCACTGTGCTGTATCAAGTGAATCGTATAAATTTTCTTCACATTCATATATCTTCACATTGATGCATAATATTTACCTGCCTAGCTCAATTTAATCTGCAGCTTTTAGTATCCTTAATAAACTTTATTATTGCAACAAAAAAACCAACTGCCAATGTCATTGTGATGGCCATGAATTGACATTTCAGCTCAATGAAATGCCGATGTTCAGGAAATCAATCTTAACCTGTAGTTAGGTTAGACTAGTCCTCACTTATTTGAGGCATGAAAGAACTTAAGAAGTGAATAAACACTCGTATTCCTACAGAGTGAACTGAAACATGGTTTTGACGTCTGTACCAGATCTGTTTGCAACTGCAGGAGTGTAAATGCATTAAGGACATTTTTATCTAGTACATTCAGTCTGGCACCTTTTGTCAAAACAGAACTCAAACACTTGTGTCAGCCAAAACAGGTGTTTGGCTATTAACGGAGCTGAAGCAAAAGTTTGCACATTGTGTAGGATGAAAAATAGGCTTAAGGAAAATCCACAGAACACATTCCGTGTATAAATATTTCAGGCCTTTGTGTGCCTTGCAATGTTGCCTGATTCAAGGAAAAAAGGCTTCTGGCAGCTTTCATTCCAATGTCTTCCTCTCTATTTACCTCCAGGGCTAAATGCAGGCAAATGGAGAAGGTTAATACAGTAGGCAGATAGTAGGCATATCTATTACTAGCCAATGTCCTGTCATGTCTCAGTTGGAGTGCAATTTGTTGGATTTCTTTCTTTGGTTCTGAGAACTGCCTGCCCATTATCATCTTCCCCTCCTTTCCCATCAGCAACACCTATCCTGCAGGCTGGCAGGAAAATGTGGTGTCAGGAAAGAAATATCAAAATTCCCAGAAGGTGTCTAGGACCCAGCTCTTTCTTCAGGAATAGCTTTATTTTATATAAAATCTGGCAGAAAGCAAGTGAAAACTAAGTAATTTATTCTGATTTGACAAAATATATAGTATTTCTTGGATATTTTCGATTATCTTAAGATAAAATAACAATTTGTGGTCTACTCATTAGATAACAATCTACTCAGAATAAATGATAATATATCAGCTAGTGCATCCTTTTGACACTATGAAGTCCTTAATCTTCAGTCTTTACGGTTCTCTCATTGCCCCTTCTCTGATTCTTCATACCTTCTCCTGAGTCTTAGTATCAGGAAATAGCTGCAGTAATTCTGTTTCAATTATAGCCAATTGTCAATAATCTGAGTTTCTGATATGTTTCATATAAAATTACTGTCAGACTGGTACATTAAGTCTGTTTTTGTGTACCTTTCCTTTAGGAAAGAAAACAGAAGAGTCATATCTGAAAATTCACAAATTATGCAAGTTGTTCCATGATCATCAAGGCAAATTAAAAGAAAAAAACATCATAACATCATCACTAGTCTGTGTAGGATACTGCTGAATTTGTCAAAATGGGATAAAACCTTGGGGTGCTATCTGAATCATCAACTAAGCTTGGATGCTCACTAGTGCCAATGACTACAAAATATCCCCCCACTAAACACACACACACTCCCCACATACGCTGTATTTCAGCTTCAGACTTCAAGGATATGCTGATCCTTTCTCCTGAGTGTGTCTTTGGCTCCTGTGATCCAGATTAGGTACTTATCAGCTCCCAGCTGGGTTAAAAAAATTCCCTGTACCTAAAACAATGCATCAGCTCCAGCTATAAAAGTCATCTTTCTGCTGCCTACAGAGCCTGATGGCTGTCTAGAAATAGTACAAAATCTCTTTGCTAAGGTAGGTTTTTCTATTATAGTGACATGTAAGGATTGAATGACATCAACTGCAACCTTTATTATTGTAGGTTAATTTAAAGGGGTTGTGTTGAAAGAGCCCCAATTAACAAAACAGCAGTCCAAAACCTTAAAACCAATACTGAGTATACTCTACAGGCTAGAGTAAGGATACATGCGTCTGAGAAGAAATTCACCTCACTCAAATTTGGAGTTATCAGCATTTTAATTCTGTCTCCCTTAGAAAGGGCCTTAGGACATGAATGAGCTCACATCCCTTCCAGTCCTACTGAAGGAAAACTGTTGCATCCACATAGCCATGGCTTGGAAAGAGCATCAACTGGAAAAACTGTTTTCAAGAGACTCCAATGCTTCTAGATATGTGATCAGGTTACAATCAGACCACACAAAAATATGTCAACAGCTTGCTAGATATTTCTCCCCTGTAGCAGACGTCCAAGTCCCAGCTGCATTAGCCAGATGTACTTCCTGCCCTCTGTAGGAAGCTGTTGCATTTGTGACAAAGAAGGCAGGGATCCCAAAGTGCACAGTGCCTCAGCCATCACTGATCACAGTTCTACAGTATTAGTAGAATTCAAAGGGGAAAGCAGATTTGTATTAACATGCCAGACATGGGACAGCTGAGATATGGGTACATTTTTTGCTGCCTTCTGAAGTCTTCTGTCCTAGGCAGTTGCCTGCACTGTGTCTTATGCAGCAACAGCCTTGACAAGAAGTGCAGAACAAAAGGGTCTGGTGTGGCAATGGATTTGCCATATGTAGGATGGAAGAAGTCCTGTCAGAGATGGACTAGTGAAGAAAAAGAAAACCGCTCAAATATTATAGAAACAGAAGGTTTTAATGTGGTTTAAACAGGTTTCAAAATGGCTTTTGCTTTTTTGCAAAGTCATTGCTCCCTTTTCCCGACACCCCCTGTGAGGGACTTGTCTCCCATACAGGAGTGTCCTGGGAAGATGTCCTGAGGTGTTTCTCATTGGCCTTTGTTAACCCCTTCCTATTGGCTGTTTGACTCTTTATCTGATTGGTTTTTCTGTGTGCCCCTGAACTTGTAATTGGTTCCCCTTTGACCCTCCTAAAAGCCTTATAAACCCCTATCCCCACAATAAACTTCCTCTTTCATCCTTCCCTCCCTAGTGGTCTGTGAGCTCCTTACGGGGTTATCAGGCCACATGGCGGGGGCAGGGGGGAAGAGCATTTGCCTTCCAGGTAATGGGCTGGCACCCAGGGCCTGAAGGTCTCCCCCTCCCACTAATCCGTCGTAGTCTGGAAAAGAAACTATAACAATTCTGAACAATTTAGAACTATAAGCCTAGTTGTTTGGTTGTTGGTTTGTGGGGGTTTTTTCTGTGAAGGAGACAGGATCAGGATCTGTATCCTTCTGCACTGAAAAAGTTTATACCTAGAATAAAAGGAATTATATCTTACATTGCAGCCTTTTGTGTATATACTTCTGCTGTCTCTACTGCCTGTTTTTGCTGGTTGTCTTCCACACCACGAGCATTACTGATAGCATATAACCTTGCTAACCTAAGTTGGCAAGGTTAGGCAGTAGGGGTAGGCAGAAGTAGGGTTAGGCAACCCTACTTCTGTATGTGTAATATAGAGCAACTTTAGGTATGTGTAATAAGTCTAACCAGTTTGAGCAACTGCAGAGCTGTGTACATGTGAAGATCAATTTTGTACTGCTGGAACAACACAGCTCCCTCTCAGCCCCCCACTGTGCTACTGTTTTTAGAGCTACACACACTGACAGGGACATATGAACATAAACGCTGTGAAAGCAAAAATTAAGGGGCTATGGGACCTGTGCTGTCTGAACAAATATAAGAGCCCCCAAGTTTCAAATGAAATGGAGTGACACAGTCCTCTAAAAAAATACCATCAGGGAGAGAGAGAAATGTATTAGGATACTTGTAGGTCACTGTTAATTAAAAAAGCATCTGATTATCATTAACATAAATTGTCACTGAAGGAAATGGGGCCTTCGTTGCAGGAGACAAACTGGCTGAGTTAGCTTAAATTGCCTGGAGTACATGTACCATGTGATGGAACCAGTGAAGAAATTGAAAGCAAGTTAAAAATTTGCATGTAGGTAACTGATTCAGAAAACAGTTACGCTGATGTTGAAGCACTGCTTTGTTTAATTGCAATAGAACCAGTATAGGTAAGGTTTGAGCAAAAGCTGTAGGTGTAGGAGCAGTAAATTTACTATAGCTGAAAACAACATCCCTACATTTCCAAAAGCTAACACATGAAAGAAAAACATGTGAAAAATCAGAAACTCTTGATATTTAAGGGTATAATTCAAGAAAATAAAATCCTTTCACCTAGATTAACTTGTATCTCTCCACTTCCCAGACAGTTCTGTGCCAGGCACTACGACAGTTTGATTTATTAATCCTTTCCTACAAACGATTCCACCTAGTTAGACTTTGACTTGGTCTTCTTCTTGCTCCAGAATTCATTCTGCTTTGCACTGGGATTGCCAGTGGCTATACCAAGAATAACCCTGTGACTGACACAGCCTTGGAAAATTGTATCTGAAACTCCGCATTTTGAAGAGGTTTAGGAGTGAAAATGTCTTTTGTGCTGTTTCCTTATGGTGTGGAAGAAAGACGCTTGGAAAATCATCTGAGAGAAGGAAAAATACTAAATCAAGCAAGCAGAGTTGTAATGCTACTCAGATCTTTAGTTTCTGTAGTGTGCTTGATATTTACAATGCTGTACAACTGGAGGTGAGCTATCTTGGTATGAAACTTTTGAATAATTTTGAATTTGCTTTTACTATGTCTACAGGCAGTTTAGGAGCTGGAGTTTTGGGGTTACTTTACTAAATTACCTTATTAAGTAATGTTATTTGGTACTCTGCATTTTCTTACAGTCTCTTCATTTTATCTAGTGTTATAGTTGCTACCCAACTTAGCAACTAGCAGACTAGTGAAGTTTGCCTTCAGAGTACAAAGCACTGGAGGGTAGCACAGCAAAAACTGTAGTTTAAAAGTACTTGTCTCAAGCAATGTAATTCAGTGACCACAAAATCAGTTTATACCATCAGCAAACAAAAATAGCTACCAAGACATATACATACACAGATATATGAGATAAGGACTAAGATAATATGTTATGTATAATATCATTTGCAGTTAATAAAGTTGAGAAATCAAACTCATTCTCTTGATTTTATTGGAGCAAAAAGGATTTACATGAACCACACATTTGCCCCATCTCCCACAAGTATAGTTATCAGGGTATCATATCCCTTTTGTAAAGCAGTGTATTTAGAGATCAGTTCCTGTGGAAAGTGCTGTATCATTAAACAATAACTAAATCATTTACATTATGATAAATTAATAGCTGGTAGAGTTTAGTAAAGAGTGATATCTCTTCTACAGATACTTTAAAAATGAATGCCTTATTTTAAGGGCATTTTTTAATCTTCTAATTTTCTTTCTCAACAGTCTTTCATTTTCAAATAAACACAAGTCTTACCTTCAAATGTGCAGGGCTGTTTTGGACTGGAGACTGTTTCAGCATTTCTGAAACCATTTGAAAATATCCAGATCTATCTCCTCTATATTGTTGCTAAAAATGTCTGCTGAATTTGAAAGTAGGTTGAGCTCTCTAGAAACTCTTTCCTCTTTATGATTTTTCACCTAGACTTTGACTATGACAACCAGTAAGATGCTTCCTGAAAATGTTCTCCTTCCTCCTCTTAGATTTATCTCTAGGAGGTACCCTTCCTCTGCAGAAGGTGACTGGGTAAACTCTCTTCAGCTCTTGGACCCGAAGGGGCTGTTAAGGGTGAAACCCTCTGTGCCATTATCAGTTTATCATCGTTTGTTTACCTTAAAACTCTAAACTTGGAGTCCATGGTAGAGAGGTAGCCAGACATATAAACTGAAATTGTTGTTCCCAGTAAACAGACCACAGCTGGAATTATGGCCTAGGACATAATGTTTCTGACAGAATGAACCTTGTTTTGGGCAGGGTCCTAAAAAAAGCACACAAGGTAAAACTTTATTGACCAAGAGTTGCTATTTTGAACCCTTTGGACATTAAATGCATGCTTCCCATATTAAAAATTTTACTTCAAAGGGAAAAACATTCTGAGATGTTAATGCTCCTGTGTCTGAGCATTGTGACTTGTCTTTAAAGGAACTTGCTTTTCAAACAGTTCTTTACTCACCTAGAAAACTCAGACCCTTCCAAGGTATACCAAAACTATAAAACTAGTCCATCTCTGGATTTAAAGGAGGGCATTTTTTATTTTTCACTTCCCAATGTCTTGATCCCGGAGTTAAAGAAAAAAAACCTGTTCTGTTTCTGTTGCTGATATTCAATGATACTAAAATATGTGTGTACAAAAAAGGCTCAATTGTGTACAAGTTCTTTGGGGAAAATGTTTGTTGACATCAACAAGATTTTTTGCTTGAGTAAGGTCCATAGGATTTAGTCTGATGGGTGACTCAAGGTTTTCTGCCTGAATTGTGCTGTGATGACAGCTACAGTGACAGTAGTAGCAGATCAGATTTTTTTTTTTTTAATACCTGTAAACCCAGCTCACACACAAGTATTCTGGAAAGCCCACTTCTTAACCTGGGCAGGTACATTTACATATTCAAAACAAAGTTTTACTTGCCTTTAAGGATGTAAATTAGCCTCTTATGTGTCTGCTTGAGCACGCATGCCTCAGAATTAACTAACGTGCCCTGAACGCAGATTTTTACTATATTCCAGAGAAAGGAATGTCTTCAAAGGAAAATAAAGAAGATACATTTTTGTTGACTCTGCTCTTACTCTATCTATTCCAGGAAAACTGAGGACATATTTCATTTATGAATAGCTACTTCAACCAGTTAAGCAATCAAGTTAGAGTCCCCTCAACAGTAACATACTGCCTTTGTCATTTTTCATATATTTCTATATTTCATGTACTGCACTGATATGAAGCTTTTCTTGGAGAGCTTGCTTTTGAATCACTAAATAGTTGAACAGACTGTCACTAGAAAATGCTTTAGAACTTTTATGAGCATACTTTTATTGTAAATATTAATTTACAGTGTAGCTATTTCAGTAACAGAGCTTAAGAAACAGTGCCATTATGATTTTTAGCTAAAATCATCTGTATTTTCTGGGATTTATTTAGTAAAATGCTCAGTCGCAGATGGTAAATTTTAGTCAGAATTAATAAACATATAAGTATGTTGATCTGCAGTATTATTTTATCTCGTTTACCTTTTCTGTGTAAGGAAAAATCTTTGAAAACCTTAAGCTTTATCACTGTCTTTTAGAAAACATAATTACAATACAAAATTAGTTCTCTTTTGCTCTGTCTGTTGGAATTTCGTGCATTTCCAGCTAACAGGCAAGTTAGTGTTTTCCTGCTTAACTTGTCCCCCTCCTTGAAGACAGGAATAGCATGCCAGATGACCATAAAAGTTACTGTGGTGAAATACAATGCCCCAGTCCTGAGTCACAGCTCTGGTCTGTCTTTGAGCTCTACCTATGCCAACTAAAACTGTGCCCCAGCATGGTGTGCTTCAAACGATTGCCTAAATTTTGCTTAAAGGGACACACAGGTCTGTTCATGGGGGCACCCCAACCCTGCAGCCCTGCAGATGACAGCTCTGCCTCTCTCTGTGCCATACCCATGCCTGAGTTAAGAGGGTCCAGTGCCCCATTCAGAGGGGTGAGCTTGAGGCCCAAGGCCCAAGGCAATAACTAACGCCTTTGTCTTTCTTCACTGTAAGTTTCCCCTTTTCATTAGGCTTGAGATGTCGTAACTAAAATTTATTAGCCTGAGCTGGACTGATGAGATTTACAGTGATATATAAAAGAAATGTCGAGTTGGAGAAAATGGATGAAAAATTGAAATGATAAAGTTGTATTGGTAGCTTGTTGAGGTAATTGAAAAGCCTTGTTATGTTGTATTGTGATGTGTTCAAATAAAACATAGGTGCAATTTGTCTAGATCATGCCTGTAGCACACTACAAAACAGATTCCTCTCTTCTAGACTCAAGGAAGTGTTCAATTTTTGCCTATCAGTGGGAATTGTGAAGGGATGAGGTGAGACTAAAACTTCTCTTTATTGATGTAGTTGACAGTCTGGCATTTTTTTCCACCACATTGTTTGCAGGAGATCAGTGAGTATTCGTCAAAGCACCCAGGGTCATTTCTGCAGAGAAGTCCAAAACACCCATTTTTGTCCCACAGCAATTTCCTAGACTCTGTTCCCTGCACAGAGAAAACTGACCTGCTCTGGTGCAGAGTTTTGCCCTCAGAGCCACAACTGAGGCTCCAGAGGCACAGAGGGATGTCTGCACTCCTCACCGACCTGTATCCACACTGTGAGACCATTCGCCCTCAGGTGGATAGGACTTGCAGGTGACTCTGCTCAATAGATCCTGGAATTCTTTGCCTCTAATTGTCAACAGAACAAAAGTCCAGAAGCAACACACATCAAAAACACAGAAGGAGCACAGTTAATGAGATCCTTCTAAACTGCAATGAAATTACTTAAAGTTATTAAGTAGATTTTAAGATGAAAAAGATACTATGTTTCTCTAAAAATGAGTTGGGTTTCTGAAGCTCAAGGTAAGCACCCATTGAAAATCCTAAATATTACCCTTTATTGTATCTTTCATTTATTCCCTATTTAGTCCTAAGTCACTCAGAAGACTCCAAGCCATACCCAGCAACAGGATGATCTCAAGGAAATATAAAGATGGCAAATCACCTGTTACCTCTGGAAGTAAGACACAGGAGACACAGGGTGTATCTACTGCAAGTCCAGAGGTAGTTTGCTTTCTAGCAGACTACTAGCACAGCCACCCTGTGGCTGAAAAATTCTTTCCATTAACTTTTTCAACACGTGTAGGCTGCAATTTCATTAGTTCAGGTGGTCAGGAGAAGATTTTGTCTAAATGTATTCCCTGTACAGGAGTGAAAACCTGTCAGACACTATTAATAATGCAGAGGAGTAACCAGGTTCTCAGATAGGTATTTTTTAATTACATAAGTAGCAGCACTGTAGCATTCACAGTGATCTAAGATTGTAACAGAAGCTAAGTTTGCAAGAAGTAACATCTTTTATGAAGCCAGTTTGAGTATCTAGGGAAAAAAAACAGACTGCATTTTACTCAGTGAAGGGCTTGTGTGCCTGATCCATCTTTTCACTCTAATCTGTTGGTCTAATAAAAATATTACCTGTGTCTACAAACCTTGCCTTGCAAATATATGTGACTTGAATCAATAAATAGATATTCTTTGCACAATCGATAATCATAGGACAATACAGTGACAGAGAGTTTGTTGGTAGTGGCATGTAAGCTGCACACAAGATCTTTTTAAATTTAACCATATTAAATGTATTTTGAAAAATACTTCCTATTTGAAGAAAAAAAAAGAGTACTTTTATTCTTATGAATGGAACCTGTAATGTGCTTGTGGAGTGGAATTCGTCTTTCTCTGTCAATGTACTATCTTTTTCTCCATAATGCCCTTCATTCTCTGCTTTGTGCTAAGGATATGTATTGACTTTGCAGAATTGATGTAGCAAGCTGTAAATTATGTATTCAAAGAAAAAATCCCTGCCCTGTTCCCATAGAGAGAATATGAACAGTGCTGGGCAATCAGAGTTATGCTGCATTTGTATTGTGACATTCAGTGCAAGCACGAAAAGCAGCCCAAGCACAGACGTCACGGACATAAGTTCTGACAATAGAAGCCTGTTTCTTTTAATATTCATACAGAGACATCTGAAGCGGTTTTCCTTCTTCACTTTATTTCTTTTCTACTAGCCCTTGTCATCATGCACAGGGACAAGACAATCCTTTGTTACTTACTGTTCTCTCACTGCAGACAAGGGTGTAACTAGTAATTTGACAATTGCTGGTTTATCAACCAGTTTACTGTGATTTGTCCACAGTAAACACATCATATCCTGTGGTACAGGTAGCACAGCAAACAATTAACTCCTTTTGCCTAACTGGTGCAATTAGACACATTCAGAATTGTTTTACTAAATGGCTGGAAGAGCAGAAAATCTGCTATTCAGCATTCCATTAGAAATGTTGTGGGAGAAAAATTGTTAATAGTTGTAGATTTGTAATAATACAGTTGAGTATATTTTGCATTTGGAAATTCCACATGCCATATGATAAAAATAAGCAAACTGAAATGGTGCAGTCAGGGAGAGGTCAGGACAAGGCCAAGGTGACAAGGCACTTCCTTGGCTGCTCCCTCTGAAACTTTTAGCCATGCAAGCCTTCTGGTGTCCTCCATGTGGGGTGAAATTTTCAGATGTGAATAGGATTCCATGAACTTTCTTGCTGCTATATTGAAACCAAATCAGATTTCAATCTAAACTAATAAAGTCCAGAGTTACCCTTGGGATTCCCTGGCACTACTGACAAGTTTTAAAGCCTCAGTGTGAAGGAAAAGCTGATGCCTCTGTCAGCAGTAGAAAAGATAGTGTTTTCCTCGGTGACTCCAGATGACAAATTACTCTCCTGAAGATACTGATGGAGTAGACCATGATCATGATCTTTTTAGCAGAAATAAAAGTCCATGTTCAATTTATTGTCTTCCTTATGAACAGTCATTGAGAAAAAAGATGCTGATTCCTACAGACCTTCCAAGAAACAAAAGACTAAAACAAGACTAAAATGATAAACTGATAAATATATTTAAGAAGAAGGGGAAGAGACAAACAAAGGCTTTATTTTAAAGAGCAGGAGGTTGATCAAAACAAGGCTATGCTTACAGATGGCTACTACATTTGAATATATGCTTGAATAAGGTTTTACCTAATTAATATAGAAGAAAAGTGACTAAGAAGAAAGCCCTCTCACATTGGTCTTCCCCTACCCTACATAAACAGTGCAGAAGATAAATCTCCGTATTAAGTGAACTAAGGCAAAACAGTGAAAGAAGTAGAGCAAGGAGAGAGGAAATCCCTCTTTTCTGAAAACTTTACAAAGTTTTTCTGACAGTGATAAGCTCAGGTAATGCCTTGAGAAGGATTAAAATCAGGCTCTAGTCTTGAGCAAGGCCTGGGGACCCATCACTGGTTACTTTGAAGAAAAGATGAGTGAAGGCCAAAAGAAAGGCATGTGATGGAGAAGTTTGTGTCTTGGAGCCTGCTGAATGACAGGTTCCAAGGTACATCTGTATACCTGTGACAGAACAGGTATAGCCATATACACATGTCTTTGTATGGTGTGCTGTTGTCATTTTAAGTTCTCCACTGGATTTTTTTGTGCACACACACTGTTTAAACAGACTGTACAGCATTCAGGAGTTTCACCATTGTAGCACATGACATTTTGGGCTTTCTCAGATACAAGTAGAGCTGGTACTCTTCTGTGTGGACACAACAACTTGAAAGCTATTCCTATTACTGGTTTAGTGACATTTTACAAAGATGGATGTTATTTTATGACCAGACGTATTCCTTTCACCACTCTTGTTAAATATTCATTGCCTTGCTGTGTCACTTCTTCAACAATGTGCAGTTTTGTTTTATTGCTTTGGAAACTTGGAAACTTACTGCTTTTGGATGATGGTCTCATTTTATCATTTGGGATATGGAATTCTTTTTAATTAATATGCAGTTCTTCTCTTTCTCGAATAGAGTCTTAACAATTGTTGCCTTTTGAAAAGCTGTGATTTATTGTACAGTAAAAACCAATAGAGTTTAGGTCGTGACTAACTATAAAAGCAAATCAGTGCTTAAATGAACACCCAGTATTTGAAAAAGCCATATAGGTGCTACAAAAAATACATCATATCTATTCCTCCAATATTTTCTGGTGCAAATATCCCATTCTAGTATTTGTAAAAGTGAGTGTTTCCTGTTAGTTGCCTCTAAAGTGATTCCACAACACAGTCCATATCTGCAAAAATCCAAAAACTTTCTGTTTGTCAGAAGAATAATAAACAAAACTGGATAAAGTGAGGAAGAGGTATAAGATAGAAACATGAGAGCTGTTGTATGACATGCAATGACAGCATAAAAGTAGCAAATAGTTCTTTCTGAGCTTTCTCCTCTCCTGTTCCTTCACCTCTGTCATTTAGGTAACTTATTACTCATTTCTTGTTTCAGTTCTGAAAGACAGAAGACTATATGAACACATAAGCAATATCCATATATAATGCTTTGTCTTCCAAGTCTTCCTTGTAGGAGAACAGTATAAATATCTTGCAGCATACAAAAATCTCTTGTTCAAACAGTGATAGCAAAGTGCTTCTTTCATCTCTTGGAAAGCCTCTAAATTTTAAAACTACTCAGCATGCTGCATTCATTAGTATTGTTTTACTCTGTTTGCATGGTTTTAGAATTATGTATGGTAGGTGGTAGGGAGAACATCAAGTACTGGAGAGGAAAGATTAACTTTTTCATGTAAAGGACATTTAATCACAACTGTGCCTAATAAAATGCTCTAGATTCAAGAATTGATTTTTATGGTTCATGTAAGGTTTGAGAGTTAGGTTCAGTTTCTTTAATTTAAAATTCTAATTTTATTTTATGGTTTTGAGGAAGGAGGTGAGATACTTCATCCACCTGTTCTTTATGTGAACTATGCATGTGAATGTTTGAAACCTTGTCTCGTTTTTCCTGAAAATGCTTGGTGGTTGAAAACATGTAATGCTGAGATGGGTGAGTTGATGGGTACACTCTTTGCAATGTACTCTCCACTCTGATTTCAGAGGCTCAGGGGAGCACTCACCAGATAGTGTGATTCAGCCGTGTATCGGGGAGGGGAGCATGAAACAGTGATAATGTAAGTTTATCTTATTTTACTGTATATCACAGTAACAGGTCTTAGAAAAGATAAGTCACAGGCACATTAGTGAAACGTGTCCCTGTGAAGGAAGACAACCCATGAGGTAGAATTTAGAGTATGTAGCTAAATCTGCTTTAGTAAACACAATGTTTGGATAACCCATTTGGCTATATATGTGAAACTGAGGTGTTCATGAATTAAATGCATGGATTTTTTCCTGGTGCTTACTCTGTATATCATAGAATTCTCTTGGGTTTTCTGTATCATATGTGAGTGTTGCACTGTATACTATATATTGATCCTAAATTATAAACTTAAACAATAGATAGTATGTGCATTTTATTTTCATGGTGCTGTGGTCCACACAATAATCAAAGAACATCCACTGCAGTTGTTATTCCATTAAAGCTGTCATACATATTTTATTCTGATATTTTTCCCCTCACTGCAGTCCAACTTGGGGGTAAAAACAAACTCACAGACTACACTCAAACACAAACTTTTCAAGTGGCATCAGTTTAACCTTCAAGATTATAATCAGACTTATTCTGAGTATCCTATATTAAAACAGAGAAGTGGAGATATGTGCGTATACTACAGGAAGCAAGTGCATTGATTCAGTAACCAGCTCGATTCTAGGAAGAGGTCTTTGCTCTTGCAATCAGACTCCCAGCAGCAACGGTGTATTGATAACTTTCTAGGAGATTATTACAGGTATTCTGCCCTACTATTAGGGAGAAGTGGTATTGAGGGGCATGTTTTGCGTTATCACTATCAGAAGTGTGTCAAGTCTCTGAGGCTGACCAGGGATGCTGATGAAGGCCATTTCTGCCTCCTCAGACTGTTACACTAAAAATGCTCAATCAGCTACAGGAGCCCAAAGATGAACACAGAGGAAACTGTGAGAGCATGGTAAGGCTTCCAACACATTTTTCATAGCTGTAATTCATCATGTGTTTTGGGCATTTTGCCAGCATACAAACTTCCAACAACTTCTCTCCAGAGATCTGACTGCCCTTTTTCTTTTATAATGCTGAAGTGACTATGTTACGATCAATATGAGAAATGCAAGGCCAGAAAACTAGCCAGTGAGACCTTAGTTCTGCAAATAATCATTTGTGTAAATCTGAAGAAAAAAAAACTAACAAAAAAGTCCAAACCAAATCTTGACTTCTAATCTGAATCTTCATCTCAAGATCTAATTGTTGAGGGACTGGCAGTGTCCCAGTTAATCAATAATGGGATTTAGACTCTCCTACTGCCAGTCACTGGGTTGGCCACAGACTGCTGGGGCACAGCTCTACTCTGAGCTTAGTGAAGTTGCTTGAGATTTACCAATTTAACTGAGATGGGGAATGGGCTCTGTGCTAGCAGCGAAATGCAGTTATTGCTACAGGGAGCTATTAGAGAGGTAATAATCTTCTCACACCCAAGTGGACAAGTTTCCCTATCTTTTTCACACATGCACATCATCAAAGTTGGTACAAGTTTGCTGCCTTCCCAGTCTGTGCAGAAAGATGAAGGCTAGTGCAGGGACGGTATAAGAAGTACCTGCCCTCCCGGTTGCTTCAGGTCAAGATTCAGAGACCTGGTAGGCAGAAAGGATGCCTTGTGCTGCCGCTGCCTTCACTGCTGTTGTTCTGTGGATGGGGAATATTTCAACAAGCCTGGTAGCTTTTATGAACACTAAAATGATCTTTAGAAGTGGATGTAAAACCCCTTTATAGTTTGGTTGTTTTTCCAAAGTCAAATCCTTCAGGAAACTGTACTGTTTGGCCTCGTAGAAGTAGCTCTGACATTAGTCTCAGGATGTTTATTAACTAAAATCGAGCCTGCTAAAGAAATTCAGCTTTCATCTCCATACCCTTTTTTCTTAAATAAAGGAATACTTGGTCCCTCTGGTGTGACTTTTGGTCTACCTCAGCAACCCATTCTCTGGCAGCCCGTCTGATGATCCTCTCCAGATGTAACCAGCCCCACAGAAGGGAGACACGGGGCTGCTCTTCCACAGCCGGGGAGCTGCGTGGGACCCTGGGGCAACAGCTGGGGAGGGGGGGTTCCCCGGGAAGGAGGGCGGGAGGGGGGGCGGCGCAGGAGGGCGCAGCTCCCCGGCACCAATCGCCTCTCGCAAGTCCCCGCAGTAGCGTCGGACCTGCCGCGATATCCACGGGCAGCCGAGCCAGGGGCAGAGGCGGCCACTGCCGGCGAGGACAGCTCCGGGGAGCGGAGTGGCCTCGGGGCTCCCTCCTCCTCCTCCTTCTCCTCCTCCTCTACCGCGCAGCCCCGCGCAGCCCCCCCAGCCCAGCCTCCCTCCGCAGCCAGAGGCAGGAGCGAGCGGCAGCTCCCTCCGCGGCAGCGGAACAGGGGGCGCGGTGATGTGAGGAGCGCACCCGGCGGAGAAGGGAAGTCCCGTCGCCAGGAAGGCAGCCGGGAGCTCCTCCACGCTGCAAGGTAACCGGACCTCTCCCTCGCGGACTTTTCCTTCTGGTTTTGTTTTTTTTTGTTGGGTTTTTTTTTTTTCATTTTCCTCTCTTTCCCCTCCCCTTTTTCTTTTTTCTTTATTTTTGTTTCTTTTATTTCTTTCTTCTTTTTCCCCATTCCTTTTCTCTTTTTTTTTTTTATTTCTTTCTTCTCCTTTACTTTTTCTTCTTTTTCTTCTTCTTCTTCTTCTTCTTTTTCTTCTTTTTCTTCTTTTTCTTCTTTTTCTTCTTTTGAGGGTTTTGGATTTTCTTTTTTTTATTATTATTTTAGTTGTTCCTTTTATTATATTTTTCTCCTTTCCCCGACTCCCTAGCTGTCCAACCACAGTCAGAGGGCGAGGAGGAGGCGGTAGGGAACGGAGCGAGCCCACACCGGGTCGCTCTGGAGTTTGCCTGGGACAGTCTTCCCCCGCTGTCTGCAGATGCACTGCCAGGCGGGTAGAGCCGGGCAGGGCCGGGCAGAGAAGGGCACGGAGCGTCTCGGCGGCGCGGCTGCCCGTCGGGAACCGGGAGCAGGTCGGAGAGACAGAGAGGGGGCAGAAGCAGACGCCAGGGGCACGGAGCAGCTCCCTCCAACTTTCCTGGGGCGGAGAAGCCGGGGAGCAGCCTCGGGGATTTCCGCAGAACGAGAAAACCCTATGGAAAAAGCTGGGCATGTGTGGATGCTATGCAGCAGAAGATAGAAACTGTCCCCCCCGCCCCCTCGCCGTGGTTCCCGAGGAAGAAGCGGCCCCCCCACTCCGGGGGGTGTCCAGGGGCTCCGGGGCTCGGCGGGCGCTGCGGGAGTGGCGCGGAGGGGTGCGGGGTAAATGGTACATGTTAAAAGATACGGAAGGAAGAGACCCAGTGGTTGGGACATAAATCAGGCAGAATATATGGGGAGTTGATGAGAATAGGTCTTTTCACCCTTAAAAAAAAAATAGCTACTTTGGAAGAAAAAGAGGAGGCTGATTATTGGCATCCAGCTCTGAAACCCAGGCAGCTGATGCTGAAGGGAGCCAAAGGGAGCAGTTCTTCTTGGTTTAAAAACAGCAAGACAGTCTCTGCCAAAGATTGCTGTAAACACTGAATAAAGATTTCATTGTGGCATGGTGTGACTGGAATAATTAGGCAGTTAATTGTTCATTCTGATCTTAAAGTGCAGTAATCAGTCGTGCACAGTAGGAAAAATACGGGGGAAAGGGAGGAAGAATAGCAATAGGAAAATGATCGGAAAATGTATCACTTTTTCCTATTCTGCAGGTTTTTGGGGTTTTTTTTAATGTGGGTTGCTTTTGTGTGTGTGTGTGAGAGAGAGAGACTGGGAGCACGTGGGTCCCGGTATATTTAGATAGACAACACCTTTGTAAAGCTGGGGTGTAACTGTGCTTTTGCTGCCACTGTGTCAACATCATTTTGGGCTGGACCAAATCAAGTTATGAGACTTAAAGAAATCCTATTTTATGGAAATGAAATCTGAAGATGCCTGGAGAATGAACATTTTAACTAGATTGACTAATACCAATTAATGCATTTTACTTATGTGTGCACTTTATTGCCAGCTCAGCAGGGATGAAAGCTAATGGTGCCAGCTTTTGTGCTGCTCTAAGACATTTCTCAAGCAGGCACACAAGGCTTTAATGGTAAACTGTTTTGAGTTCTTAACACTGTGATTGTGTTCTCGTTCCACTCAAGTTTCTTGCAGCACTGACTCTTGTGGCAATCTAATGAAATGATCTCTTGTTATGCTGTGTTAGCTATTCCCTGTGACACAGCAGGAAGTTACAACCTGTGTGTGTTTGTACTGGAGGTGGTGATAAGTTGTTGAGCAAGATGCACTTACAAGTGATAGAATATGACTTTCTGATATTAACTGGAAGATGGCACCCTAGGCAAAAAATGTGTTGCTTTCCTATATAGCATGTTTTTTCCATACATATATATATATATGTATACACACACATACATTCTTGCTAAAGAAGAATTATTGTGAATTAACTCTCAAAAGGGATAGAAAGATGTTATGTTTAAAAATAAAATAAAAAAAAACTTTAAAAGCAGTCCATAGTCATTTAAGCAAAGTAAAAAAATTGCTCATAGTCAAATTGTAAAGGAAAAGACTCATCCTTTGTATAACTTCCTTGACTTTAGAATAGGTATGTGAAAGACTTATTTGGCTGGGAGACAGCTATGTAGCCTGCCCATTCATCATAAATATATAAATAAACATACTGGAATTGGGCAAGATTTTAAAATTAATTCAGTTAAGTATAATTTCTATCACTGCACATGCAGAAATCTAGGAGCTACCCATCACAGAAAAAAAAGGCGGGGAGGTTTTATTTGACTCTGAAAAGCAAAGCAACTTGTATTTTGTTGAAGCTGCATTTGTTGAAGGTTTTGACCTGCATTTTCTGAGATTTCTGTGGAAAAACAAGAGAAAACATGAAGCATGTTGTCCCTCTAACATTCCACAACTAATATAAAACACTGCTGTCTTTGCTGATGTCATAGAGTTTAGAAGAGCAAGGACAGAATGATAGCTCCAGAATTTTGTCAAAAGTGGTGGTAAAAACATCTCTTAACAACTGGGCATGAAAGGGCCAATGGTAAGATTCACTTTACAAGCATTTTTATTAAGCTGTAGAATGTGCTTTCCCCTACTACAGTGATACTCAGTATTCTGTCTGTGAAGAGTATTCCTGATTTAATAGCAAGCTGTATTGAAAGAATGTCTTCAAGACATTTACTTACTGGTACAGTCTATTGAGGGATGTTGGTAACTTTACTTGCACCAGTGTACTCTGAGAAACCTAAGAATGTTCTACTCTTCTTACAGAAATCCAAAAAGTGTAGTGACAAATGATCATGTAAGATACTCTGCTCAGGTTTCTGCTTGCAATGTTCTATCAGGGAATGTTTCTAAACATTTGCATAGTGTACCCCTTGCACAAATGCCATGTTAAACTGTAAAATAATTTGAAGAGCAATAAAAAGATTTTGATAGGAGTCTGAAGTGCAAGTGGCTCCTCATTTCTAATAAATGGATTGAATGGTAATAAAATGGATTGAAAACACACTTTGGTCATCACAGTAAGTTAGGTAAGAGGACATTCTTGCATTGTTATAACATGTTTTGCAAAATACACAGAGGATTATACACTTTTATTCAAGGCAAATATATTCCATCAAATTGTAGTTAAATCCCGGATACTGTCTTATACCTAAAAGTTGTTTGAAATGCATAGTACATCTTCATAATAAAATTGCATTGTCACAGATACAATTGTTATTCATAACAAGTAGTCACACAAACAGATTCCATTCCTTTAAGTATTGAGTCTCAGTCAGGCCAATTATGACTAAATTACTGCATGTTCTCTGCTGTATCAACTAATTAAAGGGTAATTAATAAAATGATAATTTCATTCCATGGCAATGTCTACATCTGGTTGTCATAGCAGAGATTGTTTGACATATGGTTAAATGGTCAGATACTATGTTGTATGAATGCAGCATTTGCACAGAACACCTGGCAAGCCAGAGGAATTTTAACCCTTAAGACATGAATTTCAAGAATCTGTGTCAATGTGTTATTAGACTGGTTTGCTTATTCTCTCCTCCTTCTTCTTACACCTTTAAGAAAATTTAGTTCTCCAAGTTAATTTAAGTAACTCTCTTGGGATGCTGGAAGAGTGGGTAGATGACTTGAGATATTAGATTGGAAATGAAAGATAAAATAGTACTGACTTGTCTGTGGAAAATAAAATAGGTGTTTCTAAATTAACTTCTGAGAAGGCGCACTCCATTTGTTCTTGTATTACTGGAAGCTTCCCCTTCAAGAAAAATCAGGCTGAAATTAGCATGGCGACAAAATTATCTTTTTTTTCCTAGATACAGTTGCATGCCAGGAGTAAGACTGAGATTGTGGTCACAATAACATGTGAAAATCTGCATTGCAGCCTTTCCTCACTGTACGTGTCACATGTAGATAAAACAAAACTTATCTTCTCAAGGACAGTAACCATAGAATTCACACATGCTGAAGAAATGAAACAATATTCTATAAAGTCAACAGATTATATGAATAAACAATTCTCCTGTAGGTAGCTGATGTACAAAATAACATAGACATACTCTGAAGTATCAGTGGTTGAAATTTTCAGGACAGTCCATACATAAGTTTTTATACATAGCTTAAAGGAATATACCTTAAACCTCATTGCCTTGAAAAATTTCAATCTGTGTTGTTTCAAAGTACAAAATAGATTGTATTTCTGCCCTTTAATCTTAAACTCTAAGTAGTGATACTTTAACATGAGTTAAATGACAGTTTCTTATCTATACTGAGTCAAGATGAATCCCTCATAAAACTAAGAAAAAGAAATGAAGTAACAGGCACAATGTTGTCCTTCTCTTTGGGATAAAAAATGCTTAAAAAGAGGAAAATAGCTAGAGCTTTTTCACAAACAGAGCAAAGTAAAAAGGATGTAGTAAACTGCAGGAAGACATGAAAGTCTGTCTTTTCCCATGAAAACGACCCTCAATGAACAGTTTCCCCAGTGAATAGTCAGGGTTGCTCATCACCTCGCGTGGTCAGGTGCAGAGCGTGGCTGGTGGTGGTTATAAAGCGCTGTTTGTCCATCTCTCTGAGAGCCTGACTCCTGCTTCTTGAGAATTTCCAAGCACATGGGTCCATCTCATTTTCATTCTACTCATGTAGCTCATTAACACCTGGAAAATCTTTTATAGCATTTAACTACATCAGATGCACTGTCCGGCACATGTTTTCTTAATAGGGCTTTCACTGTGGTATTGTCAAAGAGCCCTTATGTCACAGCTGGGAACATGAATCTGTCATGTCAGTACTGTACCTTGGTTTAGACAGTAATAGTGTATGAGTGTGTTTTATGGAGTAGCCGAACATGCCCATATACTGTGTTAGCAGGGAAGAATGTGGAGCTTGTTCTCCTAAATAAAGATTCAGGCTGGTGCTAGTAGAGTACTTTGTACCGTTTAAACACTGCTGCCTCTAAGGCATTGCACTTACAGAAAGGGAAGTTTGAGGCAAGCAAGACACGTCTTAGTATTTTAGTGGTGCGATGCTCCTAGTTAACGATATGTCATCATTTACATTTCAGTAGGAAAAAAATTGCCAGAGGTTTATAACTCAACAGAAACAACCAGGAGCTGATATGAAAGTCCTTACCCTGGGAATATTTGTTTTTAAAACAAGTTTGATTAAATATATTTGGCAATATAAGGAGAAGGGGAAGAGAAGTAAATGTTTTCTAATTCCATATGGTTTTTGTGCCCATTAGATCACTGTAAACCCCAGCTTTAAATAGATTGCTTTGTAGCTCTGTAATCAGAATGCCTTGGGTAATTAAAAAAAGCATAGAAGTATGAAAACTGACAGCAACACATGTATAAGACCTACTTTTTTCAGAGGAATTTTTAACATACTTACATACATTTCATCTGCAAACTAAACACTTAAAATTCACCAGCTACAACACTACCAACTGTGTCATGATGGCATTCCAAAAGATAGAACCCCCATTTGAAGAGTTTTTGCAGACTTGAAAAACCATAACTGTCATGAGAGATTTGAATGGGGTCCTCATTGGAAGACTGAATGGATGAAAAGAGCATTTCGTACAGTTACAGGAGGTTCTAATAATTTTTAAATTACTTCTTTTGCTTTGAAAAGCATAAGTATAATTCATATGCTAAGAAATAAATTCAAGGTACACTACCAAATGTATTCTGTATGTTTAAAGTGTTTGAGATGGTTTTTGTAACAGTTCTTCAAAAGCCTGAGGATGCAAGGGTTGATACTCTAAACCATAACCAGTCCAAGCTTAAGCTGGAGTCAGAGAAACATGGAATTGTTTGGGTTACAGGACTGCCTTCTCAATTTCCCTCTTGATTTTCTCCTTTTTGCCTCTGTGTCATCTCCTGGTTTTTCTATAAGTGACAGAATTGAGATGCTCTTGTGGGCCCATGCCATTAGTTTACATCCATGTCCTCACCAAAGAGGGAAAGAATAGAGCTGGCTAGGGTGCCATGGGGCCCCTGAGAAGAACATGCGAATTTGTTTCTCAGTAAGACCTTTCTGTATATTATTATACTTTTTTCAGAAGGACTGATGCCCTTCATGCTTTTGTGTAGATACCCAATGGAGTAAGCACTCACTGAATAGTGGAGGGTTTGCCCTGCTGAACTATGCAGCCCTTGACAGCATAGCCCAAGAGATGCTAAAGGTTTTCAAGTTGAGACCACACCAGGGCTTAATTCTTCTGCGGGATTCCTTTTAGCAAATCAAAGGTAAAAAATGAGTAATTGTAATTGTGGTGTGTTGACCCTGGCTGGACCCAGGTGCCCATCAAAGCCACTCTATCCCTCCCCTCAGCTGAACAGGGAAGAGAAAATGCAATGAAAATACAGGTCAAGGTAAAGACAGGGGATATCACTCACCAATTACCATCACAACAGACTTGACTTGGGAAAATTAGTTTATTACACAGCCCTTCTCCCCAGACTGAACTTCACTTCCAATTTCTCTACCTCCCAGTGGCATAGGGGGATGGGGAACTGGGGCTCCAGTCAGTTCATCACACACTGTCTCTGTCTCTCCTTCCTCCTCAGGAGGAGGACTCCTCACACTCTTCCCCTGCTCCAGCATGGAGTCATTCCCACAGGAGACAGTCCTCCACAAACTTCTCTGATGTGGACTGCAGTTCTTCACAAACTGCTCCAGTGTGGGTGCCCTGCCACACCAAAAGTCCTGCCACCATGGGCTGCCTTCAGCATGGTCTCCTCTCTCCACGAGTCAGTAGGTTCTGACAGGAGTCTGCCCCAGGGTGGGCTTCCTATTCAGGTCACAACCTCCTGCAGTATCCACTTACTTTGATATGGGGTCTTCCAGGGGTTGTGGGTGGATCTGTGCTCCACCATGGATCTCCACATGCTGCAGGGAGACAGCCTGTTTTCACCATGGTCTTCACCACGGGCTAGGGGGAATCTCTGCTCTGGTTCTTGGAGCACTTCCTCCCCCTGTTCATCACTGATCTTCGTGTTAGCAGGGCTATTTCTCTCACATATTCTCCCTCTCCTCTCTGGCTGCTGCTGCACAGGGGTTTTTCCTCCTGTTCTTAAATACGTTATCACAGAGGTGCTGCCAACGTTGTCAATGGGCTCAGCCTTGGCCAGCCATGGGGCCATCCTGGAGCTGGCTGGCATTGGTTCTCTCAGACATAGGGGAAGCTTCTGACAGCTTCTCACATAAAGCATCCCTGTCCCGTCCCCCCCACTACTAAAACCTTGTCATGCAAACCCAATAGAGTAATTAACCTTTGTACGTGCCTAGGTATTGTGAGACACTGCTAAGAGCCCTTGCAATATGTCACTTTGTTACAGCAAAGAAAGTTAAGGATTGAGGCAAAGGCTTAACTATAAATTTTTTTGCCTGTATGAGTTTAATTTAGAGTTGCAATCATGATGTTACATAAATTAAAATAGCAGTAGTAGATCACTAGTTGGCAAGTCTCTTAAGAATAATATAACTACTTCACCAGATTATGGAGTACTTTCTGTGTGCTTAGCCCATTGCTGAAATTGTCTATTTTTTAATTTTAAGATACTTTTGAAGAGGATAGAAGTGATTTAACAGATGAAATTCTGATGACATTATCTGAGAATTAGGAGACTTACTTCTCGAAGTGGGAGCTTCCTTAATGAAAAGAAGTGTTTCTCTTCAAATAAAATTTGAAGTTTTGCCCCAAGCATCCTCCAATCCATGCACAATCTGGAGGACATTAACTATTCAAGTGAATATTAGGTATTGCTTGACCTGTAGGTACAATATATAAAGGCTTCAGAACAAAAATATGTTTTTAAAGAAGAGTAGAGAAAAAGGAGGAAATCAGCAGTCCTCATCAAGGACTTGTGAAGGGCAGACAAATGCCTTCCCAGAAAGGGAGGTAAGGGAGAACTGTGTATCAGTGGTGTCTATTTTAGTTGGACACTCTTTCAGTGTCAGAAGAGGACTGCATGCATCAACCAACTAGTGTCTTATCTCCTGAGTGAGCCACTGCATTGTCTCCTTCAGAAAGTGATATGGAAATGTACAGTCACCATGCAAACAATTAGGAGTGCTTGCTCCTCATGATCATCTCTCTACAGCAAGGAGCGAGCACAAGCTGGTTAATTTATTCTAATAGCAAGCCTAAACATCTTTTCTGGACACCCAGTGGAGATCCTGTCAAATGACTAGTGCATGTCCTTGGTAATGACAAGGGGAAGAGCTACCAGGCCTACTGGAAAGGTAGCAGTCAGCTATTGATATTATCAGACTAGCACTGTGGCCCACAACCTTGGACATTCTGGTGACCCTCCTCAGGAGAAAGAGCCACGAGAAGCTGATCTGGTGGAACAAGCTCCACACTAAACATTTGCAACAGAGGAGGCACATAGGCACAGTGTTGTAAGGAAGAGCTGAAATCAACCTTCAAGCAGATAACAGGAGAGGATCTGTCAAACCAGCCTTCAAGAGGACAGAGAGCATGCTGAGAGAAAATGATGATAATAGCAACAAAACCTTGCCGAGACTGAACAGAGGAAGAAGCTGCAGGAGGGCAAGAAACCAGAGGATTTATATAGTGAAGCAGACAGAAAGAAATGACAAATGTCTTCATAAAATAACAGAGACAAAAAAAAGACAGCTCTGATTGGTAGCAAGTGTAGAATTTGGCTCTGTCTTGGAAACAGACTAATACGAAAAGAAGGCAAATATACCGTTCCACAGGGTTGTAAATGAGCATGGCAGAAAGCAGAGGAGTCTGTGGTAACAGATAGAGATTGGAATAACAGCACCTGGATACCACAGTAAGTCCACAGACTTACTGAGTAGAGGACGTTGGAAGGGGGTTGTAAAAAAAAATCAGATCCCTAGATTTGCATGTGGTTTCAGGTTATAGCTCATCAATATGCCAAGAGGAAGGCGTCTCTCAGCAATGTGTTGTAGATATTAGGGCTATATGCCAAATGGAACTATTGTACAAAAATGTTGGACTGAATCATGGCTAAACCTTTTCTGTGTAGTATAGTCTTGGAAAAGGCTAAATCCTTGTTAGGGTGAGTTCAGCTCCACCACTAAGGGCACTGTGTAAAACATACCATGGTTGAGGATCCACTCTACTAGGTGGGCCAGTGCTGACTGTTGTCCATGGTACAACTCAGCATGAAGTGCAGGACAAAGAAACTGGATGCTGGATTCGAATGAGAGATAATGGCCAAAAAAAAAAGAAAAAGAAAAAAAAAAGCAGGTCAACAATGAACTGTCATCTTCTGCCTCTCTGTTTCCCTTGCCTGTTTGGCCCATTGTAGCTCATTAAGAGCCTTCTTGCTTGCTATCCTGCTGGGCAATGGAAGGAGCTCCCATTAAAGACTAATTTGTGTTACAAGCTGCTAAATATGTGACTATTAGTGAGGCAATGAATCAGCCATGGCTAACAGTAGTGATACCAAGTATAGCTAATAACTTTTCCCTACTACTATTAGCTATCTCCATCTCATTCATTTGTTTCTCACCTTTGGGAGAAAGTGCTCCATTACATCACCTCTGTAATCCCTTACTGGGCTGTATAAGCATTTATGCATAACAAACATATATAATGATGTGTGGCATGTAGGTGTTAATTTTTTACTACAAATTCCTAGCCTCAAAAATGCATTCTGACTAAAATCTGTCGCCACTTTAATCCTGTTGCAAATCAGCCCTTTGACTATGAAACCCTTGTTTTTTTGAAACATCAATAATTATAGTATCAAAAATAAATTATAAGGTGTTCTGTTTTCTTCTTCATGTGTCAATTTAGTAAAACATCAGTAAAATGTTCATAGATAACTATTTGACATTGGGTTTTTATGCAATTTGTTCTCTTTCTCGTTTCTGAGTGTTTCAGTGTTAATACCTCTACAGTGGGCAGAAAGTAATTGTCCCAGCAGTAAATGGATAAGAGTTTTGAAACTACTATAGGATCTGGACACTTAAGTTCCCATTATTTTTAATGACCACTGAGCATCTAAATTCCCCACGTAGTTACAGTTACCTACCAAATTGTCCTCAAAGAGTTGGTGGACCAAAACTGTTTTTATTCTGAGATAAATTACCTTCTTTTCTCCAGGAACTTAACAAGTTATTTATTAAAGAGGCAATTACCAAATGCCATAACATATTTGACTTACTGGCTGTAAATACCCAATCTATCAACCACTACCTACATTTAAAGGCATTTTTATGTCTACTAGTCTTTCTTTGGCCTCTTTAGGAACAATCTAGAGGAGACTGAACCACCTAACTTCTGATTTAAAATATCATCCTATGGAGGATAATTGTTTTATTGGGAGACCCTCTGCACTGCCAGGTTCTAGGAGAGTTAGAAGAAAGTCTGTTTTCTTTGTTAAAGATTTGTGTCTTCTCTGGCTAAAGAGATGTCTTCCGTTCTGTATGCTCATGGGCTATTCAGACACGTCTGAAATCATTGCTTTGATGAACTTCTTTCTCTGATAATTTACTCATCAGGGTACCATTTCACATCAGTCTGTTAGCTGAAGAATATTTACGTGATGGAGTGAGGTAGAATACAAATTAAGAGACGTATTTTATACTTAATTTTTTCTTATCTGATTTGCTTTACTGTACAGATTAAGACCAGTTAAAAAGCATACCCCCACTGTGTAACCCTATACCTCCAACAGTAACTTTAGTAACAGTCATACAGTTTTCCTTTTATGCTAACCATCTCCTTAAGGATGAGAAACACAGGGTAAAATAATGATGCATAATTGAATGTTCAGCATTAGAAAATTTCTCATCAATGAAAAAAGGGTAGAAAGTGGGTTTTTTTGAAAGCTTAATACTACATGAAAGTATTTAGAATGGAGATAATATCAGCAAATTTCAAAGGAGGCTACGTTTGCAAATTCTGTCCATATTGACCAATAAACAATTTATGGAGAGAACACAAACAAAGCGTTAGAATATTTTAAGATCATAGCTTCTGACAATTATACTTTATTTATGACTTTGCAGTACAATCTTCTCCAGTAATGTTTACAGGAAGTAAAAAGGGAAAGGGGGAAGAGGCAGTGTTCACAGTGTTTTATCCTCTTGTCCTCTGCCATGTGTGGGGTATTGTCAACATCATTGAGATAACCTCAATATTCCTGTCTCAAAAAAAATGGAACTAGAAAAATCACAGATGTGACATTAAATGTTTAAGGAAAAGGACTGCGAAGAATGGTGCTGCTTTATCTGAAACTTGGGCAGAACTAGTGCCAATAGATGAGAGCTGCAGGCACAGCCAAGTGAATCTGAATGAAAAAGGAGGCAGAGATGGAGTGGGAGAAGTATCCAGCCTTAGCACAACTGCTGTTACTGTTAGATACCCTATTGGCAAAGGTTCACAATCTAATGGGATTATATGTCTAGATAAGAGAAATGTTTGAGTTTAGTTCCTATTCTCCTGATAGAACAGCTTTTGTCCCCACAGTGGATTTGAATACTTGAAGAAATGCACTGGGTTTAGGTTTCTGAAACTGAAGCACCATTTCAAAATCATCATGTTTTAGAAGGAAACCAAAGCCTTTAGAAAATTCTCAGACAAAAGAGCTGTCAGAGTGATCGCTGGAATTAAGAGGTCAAGATTTTCATTTATGTCTCTCAAAGTCACAGGGAAGAGCCTTGATCTGGAACCTTTTCCTGGAAAATGTTGAAGTTCATATGTTTCCAGTAAAAAAAAAAAAAAAAATTGCTGTTTTTACTCGAAGGAGAATGCATCCAGAAAACCAAAATTTTGCTGAACACATTCTGACTAATGGACTAAAAACACAAGGCAGAGTGAAAGTAGAACAAGCCCAGAGAACAGTGTGAGCCACAAAGGAAGAAGGTGGGAGAGAAGCTAAACGCTGGAGTCAGCCCCCTACTTCCCAACCCTGTACCATGAATTTGCTGTCCTAATTCACCATCTGTTTTCCTCTTTTCAAACTAGGCCAGAGTTTCTGAGACATGGGCTGCGATCCAGGGGTCAGGAGGGCAGCAGCCTTCCTTGCTTGGATACTCACCACTGATGCCACATGTGCAAAGTTGAGGGCAGGTGTAAACCTTGATGTAACAGGCATCCCTTTGGACATCTCGACATCTTGGGATGAGGCTGTCACACCACCCCATAGTCAAGAAGGGCTCCCTTTCTGAGGAGACCCTCTACTGTCTGAGCACCACCTCCTAGGGCAGCACTGCTTCCAGCCCACTGCTGAAGAGACAGCAGGGTAAAAAACCTGGAGCAGAAATAATAATGAGGGCCTTAACAATATCTTCTGCTTTAAAAGATACCATGACAGTGTTGGTTTAACTAGGCAAGTGTGCCTCTAACAAACCCATCGAGCTTGATAAATGGTTCTCTATTAATATCCTAATTTTGCTGGATCAGATGAGCCGCTTTTGGAGTTCAGAGGCAGAAAAAGACTGCTTGAAAGATGGCTCTTACAAGAAGCTAATTGCATGCAGGGTTTTCAGAAATATTAGGTCAGTTCCTGTTCAAACGCTGGGTGTCTGTTCTTCTTTAGTGGCAACAAAATTAATTCTTCTGGGCTTGGAGAGAAAAAGGAGTACTTTGATTTTTACCAGTTAATATACTGCTGAATCTTACTTGAAATAACTTTCTTAAGTTTTAAAACATTCCACAAAGGAAGGGATGTAATTTCAAGGATGAAGGATGGTGTAAAATAATTCCAACAAAATTGATTGTGTTGGAGGCACTATGTTTATATGACTTTTGTAAAATACTGCCTTTTTAATGCTAATATTTCAGCAGTAGAAAAGAAATATTGCAGTTGAGTTCTCTTCTGGACACATACATAAAAATACCGTTTACACTAGTACAACAGTGAAAACAATGTGATTTAAGTGGGGAGAGATCTTTCCTCATAGGTCATATTCTAGTTTTAATTAGATCCTATCTATTTTAAAGATCCAGGATTTACTGTCTCAGGACAGACTGGTGTCTGAGACAATGACCCATGTCAATATTTCAAAGAAAGATGTAAAAATTTTTACAACATGGCATGTCTCTATGTTATTCTGCTCTTTGATACAGTAATGCAAGCTCACTGCTTTCAATGGGGTTATGCTGGTGAAAAAAGAATGAGGTTTCACTCAAAGAGGGTCTGAATTTTATTCATAGTAAGCAACTGATTTTTGATTGCTTGATGATCTCCACAATTTTTTTTAATTAATTTACTGTTATTGTTTTGTTACAGTGATGACCCCCTTGCCCTTTGACTTGGTCATTCTATCCATCATGATAGGCCTTGTACAGATTACCAGTGAGATCTCTACCTTATTAAGAGTTTTACAGAAAAGTATTTCAGTGTGCTTCTTGATACCCAGGTGTAAAATCATTTTTAAAATCAACTTTACTATGAAAAGAATGATGAAAAAAGTTGCTTATAAATAGTACTCTTAAAACTTGAGGCTGTGAAGAAAGATTTATCTCAAATGTTTTTTAAAGTCCTTCCTTGTTTACACATCACACCGAGACTCTAGCTTGATACTAGTGTTCTTACCTATTATTCTGCCTTGATAGTTCCACTCAAAGGATTCAAAAAGCAAGTAGTAATAAAATAACTAGTTTTGATCACAAAAGTGTCCAATTAAGTATTTTCATGTTGTTCATGAAATCTGAAAATGTTCATAGGGAAAATAGACCTTTTAGCAAAATGCTCAACAGAGGAAAATGTGGCCGGCGTATATATTTTGTATTTGGAATGAGATTTTTCATTGGTGTGAAGCATCTTGAGAACAGTCACACCATGAGATTGTCATACCCGGTCAGGTTCTAATTCTGGCTGGGAAGAGGGATACATAGGATAGATAGAGATAAGTGGGTCAAAAATGTCAGTTCCCAGTTGTGGCCATTTAGAGTGGGATGAAGGAGCAAGATCACCACATCTCTCCTTCTCCACAACACTAAACATTTTATTCCTGAAAATTTAAGATGACCCATTTCATAACATAGAAGTTAAAATTTTTGCCATTTTAAATTGATTTTTAAAAAATCCCTGGAAAGATAAATTGCATTATTTGGGCTTTTTATCCTGCCTGGGAAGAAATGTCAAACGCTAAAACTTTTTGCAAGATGGAAATTTTGTTTTTCAATCTGATACAAAAATTGTATGATCATGGTAAATATTCTATCTTAAATCTCTTGTAAAAGGAAAAATAATAGGTACTGCTACATTTCTCTCAAATGATCCCTAGCTAATCTAGACTTTATAGTTGGAGTGAGGTTGCAGCCATAATTCTGTGTGTGTGTCTGTGTGTGTGTGTCTGTGTGTGTGTGTGTATGTGCAAGACTGGAGAAATCCCGGTCATCTGAACCTATGTTCTAAAGTGTCCTTTATGCAGAAGAGTATCTTCAATATTAAATATTTCCAATACCAGCATTCTATAAAAGTTAATTCTGGGAAATGAGCATTTGGGAATCAGTCTTTCCCAGTGAGATGAGCCCTTCCAGTGGGATGAGAAGCAGGAAATTCCAAATGTTGCTTGGCTTCAGGAAAGTGCAAATGACAATCTCCTAATGTGGGATGAAAGGTCCTGCCCTCTCATTTTTATCCACTGAAGACTTATCCAACTAATGTGTTAGTGCTATTTTTTCTGCTGATGATCTAAATTAGATCCTTACACTGCAGTTATGACATATATCCATCTTCTTTCATAGCCTTCTGTTTCCCTGTCTCGCTTGAAAATGACCCTTAAGTGGGTTTGCTATTACACGTGCTTTTAGTCATCTACAGAATTGAAATGTAGAAGTACTGTTTTGTCCAACCCAAAGAAAGACAAAGACACAAGGTTGAAAAAGCGGCATACGCTTCCTTTGTGTACTTCTTTCCTGATCCAAACTGAAGGCATGCAAAATCCTTTAAATCCTTCCACACTAACAGTGCATTTACCCACTTACATACTTCAAAACTTACATTGATAACCTCTCTTCTTGGCTTCCCTGTTTGGAGATAACCTCTAGGTGACATGACATTAATCAGAAAAGAAAATAAAAAAAGCCAGTGATAGATGGAGTAGGTGTTGCTATGTATTATTGTAGCATGTAATATAATATAGCAACAGGTTCTTTTAAAATGTTGTGATAGGTAGGCAAGTGCTCAAAGCTGGTCTTGAACCAGATTTACACACAGAAAAGATGTGATCATCTTTATCTCCCTGTGACACTCTGTGAAGTTTGCACCTTTCTAGCAGCCAGCAGGAAGCTGCACCTTCTGGGAAGCCAGGCTGAGACCTTGGCATTAACTCCTTCAGAAACAAATGACCATCATAAACCCCACCATCTTCTCCCTCACAAGAAAGGTGTTGCCTTTTTTTTCTTACTTCCAAACATATGGCAGCACGTAGATTTAAAACAATGAAAACAAAGTCCTGCCAAAACAAGACACTACAATGCATACCCAATTCTCCTCTGGGAGTAGGATGAGAGGGGGAACCACACACAGCAGATGTTGGTTGTTTTAAGCTCTACAGGAAGGCACTCAAATGCTACAGTGATGTATGACCCCATGGGGAGCAGAGCCTAACAGCTTCCATGCCCCTCCCCTCAGTAGTGTGAGAAATGGGAATGATGAACGGGTGGAAGCAGTCAAGCTAAAAAAGATGACCAGGAACAAGTACCAACACTAAGCAGCCTTAGTGCTTCCACTAGATAAAATCCTTGCTTTGGAGGATTCAAGGAGGACAGATCCCCATGCTGCGTTTCTTTCTGGCCATGGGTTCCACTCCCGTGTGCACAGACATGTGTGCAAGCATCACCCAGTCAAATCCAGGCAGGGAACACTGCAAAAGTTCAAAGCTTTTGGATTCCTCTTCATTGCTTTTTTTAGGGGCAGCCTCTGATCTTTCCTTTTCATCCCTGGATTTATTTGGAAGCACTTCTCTCCCATTTCTTCACGTGGCAGGTTGCATGCAGATTCATTTTTCTGGTATTCAGTGACTGTCCGCATTGCTTTGTAGTTAGTTTACATCTTCACGGCCATGACAAAACCAAACTTGAAGGAATAACTGGATAAGCAGGTCTCTCTCTCCAGCTGTCATGTCTAGTTGTGGCAGAAAACTGGTGTTTCATTGTAAAAGATGTTAATTTCAATCTGAGCTGTGGCTGTGTTGAGAGAAGCATAAAAGGAATTCTTGATTATCTATATCAGTACCGTTGTCCCTGGGGACAGCCTCTGAATCTTCAGATCACATATGGCAAGAGTGCTGTGATAAAATATGCATCAATAAAACTTTGCAATTTATGATAATAAAGGAGTGGAAAGTTTTATACACTGTGATAATTATTCCTGACTGGTGTTATTTCCTTCCTTTTGTTCTTCTGTATGCCTCGTTTTTAAACCTTTTCTGCGTGTTGTAGCAATTATTGCATCGTTGAAACTGTGGGTTCACAAACTGCGGGATCACCTTGTTTCTAGGCCCATTAACCTTCTGTAAGCATCAGTCCACTTCTGAAGCAGTAGGAATTTGACATCTTTGGGAAGGCTCTGCAGTGCTGTGACTCCTTGCTGTTCTTCCTCTTCTGTCCGTGCACACACATTACGTCAAACATGAATTTAAGAGTAGCTTCCAAAAAGTATCAAATTATATTCCTCTTATCTTCCTTTGCATATCTGATTACTAAAATCTATGAGAGATGCATATATTTGCATGAAGGTAGCATTTGTCCCATACTGCTTGTCACCTGCATTGTTTTAAATGTATTTCATCTAAATAGAGTATTTATTCTTTTGAAGTAGGAGAATAATGATATGATTACACTCACAGGAAGTAAACGGTGGGCTATTAAATACAACCAATATATTATCTGTGACCTTATTATTTTTCCTTGGCTCATTATGTCTTTGGTGGCCATCACACGAGAGACCCTGTCTTCTGCTCCAGCACACTTGATAGCAATTACTCATACAGCTTGAAATGTATGGCTCGGCAGTACAAACCTCTTGCATACTTGGGCTCTGGCTGACTTCAAAGGGACTTTCACATGCAGTGTTTACAGGCAGCTCTCCTTTACTGAACACCCTCACTGACATGTTTGCACAGCATCTAGCACAGTGGGATCTCGGGCTTTACTGGGACATCTAAGCCCTGCTGTAACACAAATAGTTGTTGGTCCCGTCTGTCTCTTGTTCCCCTTTTACTTTTTCTTTTCTCAGTATTTTGCTTCAGTTCGCCTAACAGAAATAAATCAGCCACTTTTATCCTTTTCCAGGCTTATTTCTGCACAATTAAGAGCAAGCTGAAAACTAGTTAGGAAAAACAGTTTAGCCAACAAGCTGTCTCAAGAATGCTTCCTTTTACTCATGCTCACTCAACTAAATTGTGCAGTGGTAACAGTGGTAGCAAAGTGCTTATCTTGAAGCACATGCTTATTTCCTATCATCTTCAGTAGTACTTAGTCACCTGCCTGAGTTTCCATATATGCTGAATGCTTTTGCATGTTTGGGTACCAAGCTCCTCTCAGAAAATCCACACCTGTTCAGTTCTGCATGTTCAGTCTTTCCCCAGATTCCTGCAGTTGTTTGAATGCCATCAAAGGCACTGAGATTGAGATCATTGGTATAAGTGCTTAAGTGGACATCTTTAAAAGTTCTGCTGAATCTGGACCTGATTAAAAGAACCCAAATGTTTAGCAAAAGGACCAGATCGGTTTATAATAGGACGGCTATTTGCAAGTGCTTTCCTTTTTTTGTGCAGCTGCAGTTGAAAAGATGAAATATAAAGCTATTAGTTCCACTTTAAAGAATGAAGAGACATTTAGGTTACAAAAATAATAATTTCTAATTATACAGATGTAAGGAGATCTGGACAGTAAGGCCAGCAGTGAAAACAAAAAGGATCTTGTGTAGGGTTTTCTGCCTCTGCACTTCATGAATTAATAGGAAATTACAGACTATTAGGAAGTTGATTGAATTTAGTTTCTTAACTTTGCCATTTTTCATTAAGGTGATCCTAAAAGCAGGTGGCTTTCAATTAGTTTTGTTGACAGTGCTGGCTAAAGTTGTAATGATCCCTGGGAGAGGGAAAGAAAAGAGATTTATTGCGGTAGGGATAAGCTAGGCCAGGCAAAGAGACAGAGTACATAACCACTAATTAACTCATGTAGTCATTAAAAAAAAAAAAGAAGAAGAAGAAAAAGAGGAAGAAAAAACAATGTGCAACCTGAAAGAGGATTGTAAAGCATTTCTGCACTGCAGATCAGACCCTTGAGCTTTCATTACAGTGTGCATATCATATTAGATGGTATATATAAGCCAATTGCATATAAATCACATTCTCCCAATGTTGCAAGTCCTTGTCACAGAGCATATTTAATTTAACATTGCAATATTTATTTTCTAAAGTTGTAAGTAGGCCAAAACATACCCAGTAAAATGAGTGTTCTGCCACAGCACAGTGCCTGACCTACACTCCAGTAGAAAAGTAACCCTAATTCATCTTCATAGTGACCCTATGCCAAATAGCTATTCCAGATGCTTCATTCCTGCCCTTCACTGACTTTGTAAAGTGAAGCTGTAACAATTTTGTCTAATTCAGTTTGGATTTTTAATTACATCTATTCCATTCATTTGTTTCCACTTAAAACCATCATGTTGCACTTGGGTGGCTTGTAAGCAAGCTTTGCTTGGTCTTACTATCCTTTAGGGACAGGCTTAAGCCAGAAGGCATGTATGTCTGTTGAAACCATGTCAAACGGGAACTGCTATCTCAGATTTGAACTAGAAGGCTTTGTTTTCTGACACAAAGGGTCAAAGTCTGCCTAGTTATTTCCATGTGTCCCTTCCCCCCTCTCACTCCCATGAGGATTATTTTAAATTCACATTATGGATGAGCATTTGTGCGCATATGCACAATTCACTGCAAAACACAGGCTCTTTGTTGTTGAAAGCTTCTCTAGAATTGACTTGTTTCGGGCATTCATCTCACAACCATTCGCACATTTCTAAAACCAGAGAGATTTCAGTCGATCCACTTACAAAGTCTGTTTTTAGACACCATGTGGAGAAACCTGAGATGCTCCAAGCATTTTTATTATCTGATTTTTTCTTATTGCTGATAAGAATTAGTAGCAATCAATTAAGAACATGTGTGCTTATTCCACCTATTATTTGAAGGATTGATACTATTTTGTACTACATCAAACATAAATACTACATTTTTAGTACACTACAATCAAAGTGCTTTTTCTGCTCCTCCCAAGATTATTAGAGACTGTATCTGATTTCTGTAATGTTTCTACATTTGTAGAGCTGCAGCAAGGGTGCGAAGTGAGAAGGCTTCAGAAGCGATGCCAAGATAAGGCAGTCTGAGTCTTCTCACTGGCCTCCTGCTATGTACAGACGAAAACGTTTCATGACAAAGTCTATCAAATTGTACGTACCTTGTGAATGAAATTATTCCTAAGAAGTTATAGTGTGGAAGGAAAAGGTGAAATTTATTTAAATTAAAACTTTTTTTTTTTTTAAACCCTGCATTTATCAAAGTCAGGTGACTTCAGGTTTTGACATTAGAGGCACAAAAGTAAAGATTTTCTGTCATTTCTTAGCTCTAGCACAACTCCGCTTATGAAGAAAAATTGGACCATATGGGAGCATATGGAAAAAACAGAAGGTTAGTATTTGCGGGAAAGTACCTCCTACAGGTGGCATTGTAATTAACCTTGTGGGTCCTAAGTATGCACGTCACTCAAGTGTGCACACATGCCATGTCCCTGCATGGGACAGGAGCACAGTTCCCATGCCAGGACCACCAGGAGCCACCCTTCCCCATCAGGGAGACGCTGACAGCCACACTCCCCCACATCCCACAGGCATCCAGCAGCCAAGGTGGAGGGTGGCCACCCAGGCCAGGCCATGGGGCCCCTCAAAGCTGGGGCTATGCTGTCAGGTAGCACTGTGATCTCCCACAGATCCTGTGGAAATAGGGGTTGGGAAGCTGCTTTCTCACACCCCATGACCTCACGCCTCACACCTCTCACGCCTCCTCGTCCTGGCACAATCCTGGTGCCCAGGGTCCTGCCAGCTGGGAGAAGAGGGGGAAGCTGTGCCACAGTCTGGTCAGCCTTGCTTCTCTTGTTTGCCCTGGCTGCTATTAAAGGGCTGGTAGGACATGGTTTATTAGCAGATTTTGGCACCCTCCTTCCCATATTTTGGGCAGAGCTGGATGTGTCTCTGCATAAGACACAACCCTGTGGCCACCTCTCCTCCAGCCCCCTTGGCAGCTGAGACCATGCTAACTGTGCCCTGGACATCTTAGCACAGGCATAGCAAATAAAAATGAGGAGTAGCCATATACACAGAGGGTCATGGGCTTACACACTGGAATGTATTTTAGAGGAATAAGTGGTGCAAATGGGTTTGAGGATGTGAGCTCAAGAGGGAAAATATGAAAAATTGGGATAAAGCTTGGGCAAACAGCTGGACCCACGTTTTTCTCCCCAGCATGACTATGCCAAACACATTTCACTGAGAATTACTGGGGAAGACACAGGTCAAAGTGGACTGAGATCTGTCTGAACAGTAGATCCCAGGGGGTTGTAATCATTGTCACACGATCTAGTTGGAGGCCTGTCACTAGTGGTGTCCCCCGAGGTTCAATACTGGGCCCAGTATTGTTTAACTATTTCACCAATGACTTGTGTGAAGGGGCGGATGCCTCCTCAGCAAGTTTACTGATGACACAAAGCTGGGAGAAGTGGCCAATACCCTGGAGGGCTGTGCCATTCAGAAAGACCTTGACAGGTTGGAGAGACGAGCAGAGAAAAACTGTCTGAGGCAGGCAAATGCAGGGTCCTGCACCTGGGGAAGAATAACTCCTCATACCAGGACTGACCTGCTGGAAAGCAGCTCTGCAGAGAAGGAGCTGGGGGTCCTGGTGGACAACAAGCTGTCAATGAGCCAGCAGCGTGCCCTTGTGGTCAAGAAGGCCAATGTTATCCTGGGCTGCATTAGAAAGAGTATTGCCTGCATGTTGAGAGAGGTGATCCTGCCCCTCTGCTTAGTCCTGGTCAGTGTTGTGTCCAGTTCTGGACTCCTCAGTACAAGAAAGACATGGAGCTCCTAGAGTGAGTCCTGCGAAAGGAGTGGAGCATCCATCTTACAAGGGAAGGCTGAGGAAGTTGTGCCTGTTCAGCCTTGAGAAGAGAGGACTGAAAAGGGACCTCATCAGTGTCTATAAGTATCTGAAGGGAAGGTGTCAAGAGGATGGAGCCAGGCTCTTCTCAACAGGACAAGAGGTAATGGGCAGAAACCGATTCACAGGAAGTTCTACATGAATATGAGGAAGAACTTCTTTACTGCGTGGGTGACCATGCATTGAAGCAGATTGCCCAGAGAGGCTGTGGAGTCTCCCTCACTGGAAATATTCCCAAATCATCTGTACACAATCCTGTGCAATGTGTCCTAGGATGATTCTGCTTGAATAGAGAAGCTGGACGAGATGACACACTGTGGTCCTTTCCAACCTTACCCATTCTGTGATTCTGTGAGGTACATCTTAAATAACAAGAACCAGCATAATCAAAACGTCCTCACCTTTGAAAAGACTTGAAGTTTTTGCATAGCTTTAATAAATGCAATTTGCAGAAACAGCACAGTGTTTTAAAATAAATGATGCTCACAGACTCACAAGCTGTGATTTATCTATAAGCATTCTCAGGCAGTGTGGTTTATTAAATTTCAAACTGGGCTCTCAACTGTTCAGTTACTATAGATAATTAATTTGATTATCATTCAGTCAGACTGTTTGGTGAATGACTGGAACACTCCCATATTATTGCTACAAATATTTCAGTTAGTTTTATGAAGAAATCATAATTTATATTTTTTTGCTTGCTTGTTTGTTTTACTTTATTTTTGTCCTCACTATCTTTCTTTCTAGCAGTGAGTTGTTCTAAAGTACATAGTGTTGGATTACTAATGCCTCGCCTAATGCTTTAATGTTTTTTTTGAGCACACAGTTAGTATTCATTCTTAGCTATGCATGCATCTTCTAGTCACATTAGGTGACCCTTTTTTCTTTCCTTTTTTCCTAATGCAGAAGATAGAGGAGGAAAAGTGTGGTCACCCCGTGTATTACATTGCAGTTCTTAATCAATCTATGTGTATTACTTAAAAGAAAAAAAAAGGAAAAAAAAAAAAAGAAAAGAAAAAAAAAGAAGTAGAACTAATTGTAAGAAGTTGTCTAGCTGCAGTATACAGGATGAAAAGTGTTATGCATTAGTGCATTAGATTCTATTACACTTCTTGGTTACAAAATTATATACTAAGTGCATTAGTTTAGAATTAGAGCAGAATGTAAGTACCTAAATATGTGCTCACCCTATTTACTTCTTGTGACAAAATAAGTGGAGTGTGTTTTTACTAGCATCCATTAGGTGTACTCTGCTGTAAAAATTCCATTGAGTTCGTGAGATGGAGGTAACTTTATGTGGTGTCATCTCATCAAGCACTGTAGGCAGCCTGCACACCATGCCTTACAGAGGATGTCTGGTCCAGCCTCCTACTGGAAGGTGCTTGCTGCACCTCTGGCTACTAAACAGACCTTAGCAAGAAGAGGTACTAACCATTGTTGGGCCAGATGGTGAAGCTGGGCAAGCTTGTGGACCCATAACTTTGCTTCAGCTATATCAGCCTGTCTAATGAGGGATATTAATTCTGCTCACAAGACTTGTTGCATGACATCATCACTGCTCTCTGTTACTATACACTGCACTCTTCTGACGAGTTCCTGCAACAACACTGAAATCCCTCTCTGGGCAGCTTGTACACGTATGTCAGGGTTAGGAAGGCAGAGCAGAAAAAATATAAAGACGGGGCTTTTTAAGTGATGTGGTCCTTTTTCCCTTCCAAGGGCAATTGCAGACTTTGACTCGAGGGTGTTCAAATATTTATTTTTTTTTTATCCAGGATAGAAATTCCTCCTTGAACTTCTGATAATAACTTAGCATAGATTGTTGATTTCACTTATGAATAAGGCCTCTGAAATTGTGTTCAGTCTTGCTTCAAGCCTTCAGGAGTATTTCTTCCCAAATTATGGAGGCACTGCAGTGGATACTAGTAAAAGCAATTATTTCATGAAAGTGACTGGTAGACTGCAAGAAAAAGAAAGTCAATTCTCATGTGCCTAAATGAAATAGTTAGATACCCTGACTTGCTCAGTTCAGACAAATGGGCAGTGTTTGCTGCAGAAAGATATCAGTGGAAGTCTGTAGTGATTGTGTTTCTTCTTCCTTTGCCATTCCCCTGCTCTGGAATGGGAATGTCTTGGAAAGGTTAAGCTGAAAGACTGTGACTGTGGAAGTGCAGAGGTGTGTCTGACAGCAGACTTCAATCATTGCCTATGCCAGGCTTCAAGTATGAAATATTTACTTATAAAGGTAGAAGTGAAAATTATCAAATGTATCTTAAGCATCAAGTCTGAATGCAACTTCACTGAGATTAATGAGAATTTTGGCACTGACTTATATTGAAATACTATGCTCACCAACGCATATAGGAAAGGGTAGACAATATCAGTGGACCTTGGAGAAAAGAGGAGCTACCCTACATCTTACACTGCTATTATTTAAGAGCTATCTCCCAAAGAGTGCTGGGTACTGGGCTCACACACTTTCCACAGAAATGTGTAGAAAGACTCAATCTATGTAGCAGAGAGCTTCAAACACTAAAGAACCAGGTCTTGGTCCCTGTAGAAAGCTTTTGCAAAGAATTATGAGCTGCTTCCCCTCCCTCCCCAATATTTGACATGGCCAACAAATAGTCACAAATCCTCTTGTCTGCTTCTGTACGTCACAGGGTAGATGTGGTGCATTCTTTTTCCCAGAAGTTCCATATCCCACAAAGAGAGTAGACAAAATGTAGTATTTTTTCTCCACTTTTTTTACACTCTTTACAGTAAATTTTCTTTTAACCATTAAAGTATTGTGCATTATATTATTTTTCTTTTAATAAAGACGTACTAACTGTTCCTAATAAGTACTAAGGATCAATTTAAAATAACATTGCTTTTGAATTGCTGCAGAATACACAGCCTTATTCTTGTATCTTCACTTGGATTTCCATTGCAGTGCTGTATTACTGTTGTTATTAAATTCAGATGACATTCAGGCTTTGTGTGTGCTGGGGGAACAAACAAAAAAAGCAAGGTTGATGTTCCTGTGACTTGAGAATCTGCATAGATGCTATGTTCAGATAAGGCATACTGAAAAGAGAAGACTTAAGGCAGCAATAGGTCATGGTAATGGTATTGTAATATTGGTAATGTAGTTTTCTCTTGAAGGTAGGCACCTGAGAATAAGCAGATTACAGTTATTTGGGAATTAATTCAACATTATTAAATGCCAGTGAGCATCTCGAAGTGAGCCTTCAGGAGTCATCTGACTGTAAACTAGAGCATATCTTAGAGAGGCATTTCTTATACAGGCTATGAAGACCACTTTGGGAGAACCAGACCACGTGCAGGCCCAGACTAGTAGAGAAACAGGAGCAGTGCTGATGCAGAAAAAGGAAGTTCTATAGGGAAGCAGAACAGTTTAGGATGTTTAAACCAAAAGATGATCCTTGAACTCAACATATCTTGAGTGTTGGTACTTTTGCCTAGTCAAATATATCATTAACAGTGACCAAAATGTTTGATTTTGAGATGAACTGAAACCCCTACATTACAAGCAGATTTTCAAGAGAAATAGAAGATGTCACTACTTGTCCTGATGGTTAAAATCAGGCTTTATACGCTCTGCTTGTTACTGCAGAACTAATGGGCATGCACATATCTTACTAAGTTACTTTGAACTATATTGAAAGACACGTTTTATTAATCTAATTCTGCTTAGACTACTTTGAACAAAGTTGTAAAGGAAATACTAAAATATTTTTGCTGAGATTATAATAATTTACCTAAGTAATGTTAGTAAAGCAATAGATAATGGTGACAAATCACTACGGAATACTTTAGGCAGCAAAAATAAGGCTTACAAGAATACTGAATGAAGTCACTAGGGACCAGAAAGGCAAAATAAATTCCTGACTTTTAAATGCTGAGTTTTATCCCATAGTGAGATATGAAAACTCATTGGGGATTTGTTTCATATCACTTCCAAATGAGAAGTAAGAAGGGAGACAGTCGGTATCATAAAATTTAACAAGTTGCTCCAGGAGCAGAGCAATTGAAAAAGCCTGAAGTCCTATAGATTTGTTTTCTACATCCATAGAGGCCAGTCCCTCCTCTGGCGTAACCTTATTGCCTCTGTTCTGGCTCCTATTGTCTTAGCCACTCTGACAGCACCCCAAATTTCCCTCCCCATGCCCCATCAGTGCCCGCACAAAACTACAGACTCTTTCAAGGCCCTGGGGATCTGCTCCATGACAAGGTTCAAACCACTCATGTGCTAGTTGGCCAGCCACATCCCCTGGCTGCCCAGCAGAGGCGAAGACCAGAACAATTAACAGAGCAGAACTTGCTGAAGGTTTTCTTTCCATCGATGTTCATTTGGGTCTTTCTTCTCTTTGTTCCTATTTTATATAATATGTGTAAGGCCCTATGAGTTCTATTGCTGTCATTGAATTAAACCAGCTGAAAGTGGTTGAAATAACTGAAATTGAAATAAACCAAGAGATTTCAAACTAATTATGAGTTGCCAGGATGGATAGGTAGAGACCCCTGTCTTAAGGAGCAGGCTTTGAGTTGTGAGTGCCCAGGGCCCCAACTTTGAAAGGCCCTGGAGATCCATCAGTCTGTGCTAGGATTGTGCTTGATAATAGAGATGATCCTGTGTTATGCAGTCCTGTATACACAATCCAATCCCAGATCTCAGCTGGGAAAACCTTTAGAGGGGAAAGGTATTTTCTGCATTTTTGTGCCAAAAAGATCCTCAGCACCTCAGGCTGCTGCATGTCCAGAAACTGACTGCTGTTTGCTTGCAGATAAGTTGGATGTGGGCTGTAAATCTGATGTACTGGGCTGCATTTGCAGGGAGGCTGATCCTCCCATGGGCAGTGTGCCTGCCCAGACCCTGTTCCACAGGCACTGGTGAGTCATTCCCTCATCTAAGATGTGTTTATCCAGAATCACCAAGGTCTTCAGTCCCCACTGTCCTTTAACATTCATATGGTGGCTCTGCCATAGACAGAGGGATAGCAAAATTATGTCATTTCTTTATGAGACCATGCTTTAAGTGGTACAGACACTGAAAGGGATCATGTTCTCAGAAGGATGAGGAAGAAGAGAGACACTGGCAAAGGAAAACCCTCCCTATTTTTTTGTTGTAAAATGGAGTGAATTTGAGACGGGCCAATTTAAATGTGGTGCAACTCTTCCATATGCAGTAAAACTGAGATATGAGCCTGACTGTTACAGTAGCACCCCATCTTCTGGCACTCTCTCTATTCAGTTAAGGACATGCTTAAGAAAAGATGCACGTTTCTGCCTTGGTGAATTTAATGGTGCTGAAGTCCCTCCCACTGCAAGACAGCAGTTAAGTACCTTTTTAACTTTCAGAAAGTGCCCATGTACCTGCTGTAATCCACTACTGAAGCAGATGATCTTCTCAAGTACAAAGATATCTCCCTAGAAATGAACGTGCCTTGAACTGTTCATTTCATTACAAGTTTTAATTGTTATGTAGTTAACAGGGTAATACACTATTATTTAAAAATTTATTAATAGCTATTGAATAACAATATAACCAATGCATACCTGCAATTAAAATCTGTGCTGATTAGAATTGAACTGTAACTTGGTGCTGCTGGAAAAACTTGTAATGGTGTGTATATTACCAAAACTTGAACACTCCTGTAGTCTGTTATCCCTCTTCTGAAAACCATCAATATAGTAAATAAAACAAAACCCCTCCAATGGGCTCATTCAGTTATGAAATACTGTGAAGGAGGTGCAGGAGGAGGAGAAAAAGAAATTCTTTTTAATTAATTATTAATAATTAATTGTTTGGTCTGAAGATGAAACCCCAAGTCCTTTACTTGGATTTAATGCTTGTTTAAATAGCAATTGCTTTTGTGCCCTAGAAATTAATGCAACCCACATAATGCCCCAAATCCCAAACCAACATAACGTTTTTCAGACTTCTCACCTTAGCCTATCCTTTTTAGGGATGTCCCTTTCTTTCTTTTTAAGAACTTGCCTTGCACCTCAAATGAACAGCCAAGTTCCCTCTCCAGAAAATGTAGGCCAAAGTCATTAACTTCTTCGAGTCAATGATTGAATGGGCTTGCTTCAGTGGGGTGAGGCTCACAATGAGCTGGTGAACAAAGCTTTTCATTTATGTGCTAAAGTCAAAGAATAGAGTATTCAGCTGACCTAATTACCTGTCCAAATAGGGCAAACCAAGTAGAAAAAGAAGACCATGGGTCAGATCTGGATCTGTGTTATGCTGCTTAAAACTTCAGGGTAATCAGTGATGCTATGTCATATTTAAATTTGGCTCTGTGTCCACTTTGTGCATTAGTCCTAGTCTCAGAATCCGTAAAGAGCAACCTGCAATTATCTCACTGTGTTTGTACCCTTCTGATTAATCATAACACTCCATATTATTATTAATGCAAACAGTTACCATGAAATATTTCTTCATTAGTTCTGACTGGTTGACTTTTTGGTTTTTCTCTTTCCTACTGGAAAAAATAATTATCCAGGAATAATACAATTAAGAATGTTTTAAACCAGTTCTATTAAATTGCTTTGTCTAATCAGTCTGTGTCCCTTGGTCTCCTTTAAGCTTTATCAGAGGATCTTCTTCTGCACTGGTGCTTCTTCAAGGACTGTTATGTGAGCTGACTGTCCTCCCCTGATGACTGTGCAATGCGTGTATCAGTGGGGGCAGTACTATGTAAGGCCATGACCTTTAATTGGGATGAATCAGTTAGTTGGACGGTGCTTGCATTTGAATTGCAGCCAACACTATTAGACAACCCCAACCTGAGCTACATCCTCCCCTTGTAATGCTTCCATCTGGCATCATCAGGTAATGCCGCTTTGCAAAATGCCACAGCACTACAAACCTAGTGCACGATGGGCAGGAGCAGCTAGTTGGAAAGACAAAGGCTTGTCCTTCTCCTTCACCTTCCTTATGCATGGACTGGCAGGGTAGAGAGATGGATTTCTCTGGAGACAGGGGCAATTCTGTTAACTGTTGGGCAGGAAGCCCTGAGATAGAGCTTTTCTAGAACAGTGTTTTAAATTTGCACTAAGATGATGGCATGAAATTATCATACTGTAGCATTGGTATTTGTGGAGTGCAGACTCCATCCAGCTAACTCTCACTTAGTTAGATTTAACTGCTTTCCTTCCTTCTTCCCATCCCTCTTTTCCCTTTCTATTTTATTTTCTTTTTATTCCCTTAGAAGACAAAACCATGTGTTCGGTGCATCTGTATGGGTAACTAGATTATTGGAGATTGCTAGAAAATATAGGTTTTTTGTAATGGCCAGGGGTTCAAACACAGACTACACAAAAGTCAGAAAACTATGATAGCCTTTGTGTGATGTGTTTTGCCATTAGGTTTTTGATTAGTGAAGGGTTAACTGGTGAAATCTACTGGGCAAGCTACCTTTGAAGTAACTGTGAGGATGAAGGCTGCTGGTAGAACCACTTAGATGAGCACAACCCTCTTCTGTAGAGTCATGGAAAACTTTCGTCTCTAGGACAAAACCTAAGACCCACTTGCCATCTTCTCAGTGATCCTGGCCATGTCTAGCTTCTCATCAGTCCAAAAGAAAAAAGGTCTAAAGGAAAGGTATGGCTCATTCTCTGTGATGGGAGTGTGATGTATGAAAGGACAAAACAGGAATGTGATTTGTTGAATACTACATCATGACATCCATGAGGGAAGATTTGCTCTGGAGAGTATTCAGTAATTCTTCAGGGCAATTCTAGGGCTGCAAGCATGGACTAGGAAGTATTGTCTTAATTTGTAGGCAAAGTCATTTTGTTGTTGCTCATCTGGGCTCATAGATATTAAAATTGGGTATTATTTGAATGTCGACAATATTAGCGTGTGATTTCCAGGTAACATTGGAAGGGAACACTTGAGGTCATCCAGTCCAACCTCCCTGCTCAAGTAGGGTCACCTCTAGCAGCCTCCTGTCTCTTACCTCTACAGTTTCTAAGTAGGGCAAAATCCTAGCTCCATTAATATCTGGAAAAACCTAGAAAAGAGTTGTGTTTTGAGCCTATGCAGTACCTTGAAAGCTTAGGGGCAAGTTTTATTCTCAATAAACTGAGCTAAAGCCAGGTTGCTTCACATTTAGGTTATTAGTGGTTTATTTCCTTGTACTTTGGTTCCTTCAGTCCTCTCATTAGTTGTCAGACCTCTCTTGCTAGGAAAATGGGGGGCTAAAAGGTCAGCCATGGCTCCCTCTGCATCTCCCCAAAACAACATAGAAGCTTGATAGAAGGCTTCAGAGGAGGGACATTTAAGAATCAATCGTGTGTCTGAAACGAAATGGGTTAAGGCTTTATTTCTGAGAAAAAATGCCCAAAAAATATAATCCTTCCCCATCACAGCAGTAGGCAGGACATTTTTTATGACAGTGACATATTAGAATGAGAAACTTCTAACTGGAGGCTTGCTGCAGCCAAGCTAAAAATGTAGTCACTTAAGCAATTGCCATGCTTCTAATTAAGAAAAGTAGAAGTAAGCAGTAGCGTTTTCAGGTAAGGCAAATTAGCCCTCATGGTACCTGAACATGAGAATACCTGCTCTGCCTCGGTGTTGTTGTGCTCTCGTGCAGAGACGGAAAGGCAGATGCAACAAAAGTAAACCCTTGATTATGGATAACATGGGAGATAACCAAAACATCTTGAGCGTAATGAAATAACCAGCATTAATGCTTTGGCTTTCCTTTCAAACCACCTTTGCTTTTTAATTCCAGAAAGAGTTCTTAGCACTGAAGTGTTCTGCTGTGCCTCATGGTAAACTTTATTGCAGAAGATCAGCTAAGCTGAACAGAGATCAGCCCAATGCCATGGTCACTTGGCTCTCTTTCATTATATGCAGTGTTTTACAGTTTCTTGCCTTACTTTTTTTCTTTAGTAGCTTTAAGCTTATTCATTTCTAGCTCAAGAATTGATCTTTTCCATCTTCTTCTCTTTGGCTCTTGCCTTTTCTTTTTTCTTTGCTTTAGGCCTGACTAGTTTGATCTTCTAGTGTTTTCTTTAACACTTCACTCCTAAAGGCAGGTTTCCCATGCACTCAAGTGCAGTGCAGGTTGGGGCTGATGATTTCACAGTGTTCACCACTGTCTGCTCCCTATCCCCAAGTCCTCCATGACTGCTGCTCCCCGTTCCTCACCTACTCATGCTATACTCAATGTCCTACCATTTTTTTTTGCCATCCTACAGCAGCTGCTCACAGCTTCCCCAGTTGAAGGGCTCGTAAGCAGTTGTTCTGCCACTGGCCACAGTGGAGGAATCTGGCTTTCCTCTAGGAAGCCTTGGTACTGCACAAAGCACCCTGAAACCAGCCTCTCGACCCCAGCCACACCCATTTGTTAGCAAAGGCAGTACATCCTTGTTTGGGGCAGGGGAGAGGGAGACAGGGATTATGAGACCAATTAATTCCAATGCCTGTGAAAAATAACTTCTGCTCCTTTACTTTTTCACTTTATTTTGTTCTTTTCCATAGCAATGTTAACGGCTTGTTTTTCTTCTCACACTCCTGCAGAGATAGTCCCCTCTCCTGTTTTGTCTCTGTGGGATCTGTTCCTCCTTGCTGTCACGGCTTTTTTGTTTTGGCTTTCAGCCCAGTTTCTCCATAGAAGACACCTGGAAAAGATTTTTTTAATTACTTTAACTTTCTTTGACCTGCTTATTTGGGTTTTTTTCTCTTGTTCCCTCTCTGATTTATAGCTTTTCTTTATGCAACTACTCTCTTAGCACGTTTTCACTCTTTTGTTATCTTTTACTCTTGTAGCAGCCACAAAACAGCCTGCAGCTCCCTCTTCTTCCAGATACGTGATTTAGATAATTTGAGGGCCACCTCAGATATGCTACATACAGAAGATAGGAGCTTAGAGAAACAAAGCAGTTTTGTTGGCTGTAAGGGTTCTGTTAATAACCTGAAAATGACACAGAAGAAAAAGAGGATTTAAGAACAAGACTCTCCACACTTCTGCACTTCTATGTAGTACATATTACCAGATATAAAACCACTTTTGAGTGCTTTCTCTTTACAATAACTTTGAAGTAATTTAAATGGCTGCCCAAGGCTGCAGGCACTGGAAAGTCAGGCAAGACCCCTTTTAGTACCTCTCTGAAAAGGTGTAGTTAGTTACAGCTCTTCTCCTTATCCTCAGCACTTTCACAGATTTCCTCCCTGAACCTCCAGGAATCTCTGCTGAATCTATCTTTTCCAATCCCTGTGAATATGCTACCACTGCCCTTTGTTATTTCAACATCTTTCCTTACATTCTCCAGTCAAGAGGTCATAGATGGTCTCACTAATTTCCGTGATGCAGTGAGCATCGGAAGAGAAAATTGTCTGTTCTTAGTGCAAAATGAATTAACCTCTTAGTTGTGCCTCTCATTTAGGGGAAAAGGCTGCCTACTCCTGCTTTTTTTTCCGTCTTTCCCGCTTTCTTTTTTCCCCTTTTTAGGAGTGCCCTTTATTATGAGAGTGACTTTTATCAGCAATGTAAGTCCTCCAGCAAACTTACTCTGCTAACTTCAAGAGTCTGTTGGTGCTGTTTTATTCTTGTCATGTCAGATGCTGTAATCCAGTTTGCATTCACAATTAGATTAGAAAAGACATGAAATACCTGCATTTGCAAAATTAGTGTGGATATTTACCAGTTGGCAGCTTGTTCTCTTACTTCCTGCCCACCTCTCTGCTGGAAGCCCTTAATCCACTACTCAGATGTATAAGTTAATGCCTTGCTGTGAATCAAGAAAACGTCTTTATGCATTGTTAATTTCTGTGACATGATCTCACCTCATGTTGTCTTCATAGGCACATGCCATGGCATAACCTGATAAGATGTAACCTGTACTCTAATAGGCAGCAGGTAGTCAGCATGCTGACGATGCCTCCCAGCAGCTGTCTTCAGAGAGCCTTGCAGAAGAGAAAAATAAAGAGAAAAAAAAGGCAAGTTGGCTCACCTAGCTCCTATGGAAAGGTGCATAAAACCAAAAATGTGTGGTGAGATGTGTGTCATTAACAGCCTGATAACTCCATGGAAAATAATTGCATGGAAAATAATTTGCATGTCTCCAGAACCTGCAGGGCAGTGAACAGACAGAGAGCACAGGTCAACATCTGAGCCTACAGCTGGCCAGAGCTTGTTTACAGAACCAGTGTTAACTGGGTGCTGGAGACAATGATTTGGAGGCTCAGAAGGCCCATAAAGCCAGCACTTAAACTCCACCTGGGTTTAAATTGGCCCCTTTCCTCTTCTACATAAAATGCTGCTCCCTGAACCTTGTTGCCTGTTGTCATCCCTCTACTGAAACCTTAAAGATAAAAGTTCTTCTGAGTGCACAAACTGGACACTTTTACTATTAAAATTTCAGTAAGTACCTTTCAACTTCTTAGTACTTTTGTAGGAACATTCACAATAAAAATGAGTGTGCCTAGCCATGAAACCTCATTCTATACTGGGAGATAATTCCTGTAGTTTAATGTCTTGTTCTTGGTTCCCCCACACATGAGCTCTTATACCTAAAACTTCCAGCTCAAATTAACATTTCCTTCAGTGTACTCCGCCCTGGATAGACAAGAGTCCCAAAGCAAGAGCAATAAATGGCATGCTTCACATCCACACCTCAGCATGCATCACATCCAAACCTCAGCTTTGTTTGCAGTCAGCAAAGGATGAATAGATGGGCCATGCAGCATTAGCCAAAGGCTGCTGAGGTGTTTGTTCTTCAGTACTAGCCAGGAACATGTATTTCTAAAGCAATAAGTCCCTTGTGAGAAGACACTGCTGCTAACTCTTTCATATTTAATCCACTGGGATGCTAGTCGGAGCCCCTTGGCGTGTTATTACAATGTCATCTCAGAGTTACAAACCGGTATGCTGTTCTGCCAAGAAAATCTTTTTCCAAATATGCTGAAAGCTGCCAACTAGCTGTTTGTGCAGCTTAGTAAATTCTAGGCAATTTTCTTCTTAGAAAAGTGGAAAGAGAGTAGGGGAAAACAATAAAGAAAAATAATTTACAATTCCCCAGAAACTATCTAGAATCATCCCTTGTGAAGAGCATCAGGGGATGCATCAGGGGATGTATCAGATGCTCTTTCCTGCCTGCAAAACTGTTTGCATGCCACCGTTGTTCCATGATGTTTCCACCCTTTGCCCCAACCTCTGCAGCCTCTCTCTCTTCTCACGCTTTCCCTTCATCCCTCAGTCACATCTCTCCCTGAAGGCAGGTTGCACTTTCCCAAGGAGCAGGCTGCTCCTCTCTGACTGCCAGGAGCCACCTCTCCTACATTTTGCCTCTGCTGCCACCTTAAGATCAGCCAGCCAGAGAGACGCACTTGCAGCCTCCTAGTGGCTGGATGGGTACAGGAGTGGGCAGACAGACTGCCATATCATCTCGGGGGAGCAGCAGGAGAGCAGAACAGCCTTTCCTGGAGGCAGGCTTTTCCCAAACAAGGATTCATCTGGCCAGATCAAGGCAGTTGGCCAGAATTTCCCAAGGTGAAAGCTGCAGTGTCTTGAGCAGCCAGGAAATTAAGACACTAAAATGTCAGCATTTGTGTCTCCTCCCCGGTGCACAGCTGCATGGAGGAGAGAAAGGCTCTTTTACTTCATATGATGGCCTTGCCAGGGGATGAGAGCTGGGTGGGAGCTGGTGTAAGGTGTGGAAATGAAGGCTGCAGCACTCAGGCCCCCACAAGTCACATCTGTCTCAAACAGTGTGGGATTAGCCCCGATTTGGGTGAAGTAGGGGGCTGATGGGGTGAGCCTGGGCACTCAGGGCTGTCTTTGCTTGAAGGGAGCAATACAGCCAGGCTACCTTTGGTATGAAAGGTGCACATGTTCTCTTCCTGAATACTTCCCTCCACCAGGAGATGCCATTTGCATCTGAGCTTTCAGAAGTGCTCTGGGTCCCCCCCATGAGGGCATCCATGTGAACTACCACCCCACTAGTCATCCTGCCAAGTCATCCTGGAATGGAAAGAGTTGGAGCCAAAGGAGTACAGCCCAACCTGTGGCTGAGCAGAGAGAGTGAGGGAGTGACAAAGTTTAAGCAGAACCAAAAATGAAAGCCCTTCTCAATTTTCAGACAACTGTGTTGACATACAAAAGCTTAGCGACAGTTTATTTGAAGTGACTCTGTTACCATTAAATTGCAAAAGACCAAGTCCTTTGGTATTCATGAAGAAGAATTCATTAATTCCATAACAGTTAACTTTAAAAATGGAGCAGTATGCTGAATGCTCATTATTGAGCTGTGTAAAAAAGGGCAAAATAAAAAAAAAAAATCAGAGCAGTATTTTATTCTGTTATTTTCATTCCAGGTTTACTGTATTACTTCAGCAGATACAGTGTTAATGGCTGTAACCCTAAATTGGCATTTCTCTAGGTCCAAAGTCCCCATCTCTTGCTGTATCTTCCCCACATCACTGCAAAAGAGCACACTTCGCTGTCAAGAAAGGCTTGCAGGAGCTAAGGATAGGAAAAAACCCGAGGTGGGACTGGGAGTGCCAAGCACAAAGTTAAAGTATGTGTTTGTAATGTATCAGTGGTGGTGCGCTGGATTAGTCACGCTTCTGCTCCTTAACTTGAAATTGAGGGTGGTAAAAACAAGATGTTCAAAACTCATCTAGATGATTTCTCAGGGGGTGCTGTATAAATGCGATAACCATCACCAGTGAGAATAAAGCAAACAGCAGGAAAAAAAAAGTAAGCAGCCTGGTCTTTGGTGAATTCACTTTGAGTCTTATATGTCAGGAACCATTGTACTTATCATCCGAAATCCGACTCACAGACCTATCCCAGCTCTCCATCAGCCCTCCGACCGCAGTGAGCAAACTTCTTCTGAAGGATTGTCGGTTTGTAGCCAGCGCAGGCAACGCATCTCTGTCAGGAACAGTAACTCGTGTCGACAAGTGCACATTAATTTTAGATTATTCATCCTGACAAGGCTGTTGATTTGGAGGTTTGCTGCAACTGTTGGTTTAAACAGGCATAGAAGGAAGCTGGAGGCATGAACAAAACCCAAAAGGGGACTTCTGGGAGGGGAGCTAATATCCTGATGAAAAGTCTTCCTAAATTTGTCTAGAGCTCGGCTTTGAGCTTGGAAAGCTAAAGTGAAATAGAGATGTATTCCAAGGCCTAGCAGCACAGGAGAGGTAACCATGGTAATTTAACCTACTCAGTCTGAGATAGGAAGAAGCAGGATCGAGTTCCTTCACTCTTTATACAGAAAATGCTTCATGTGTGATAAAGGATGAAGGAGAGGTTGTCAGCGAATGAATGAAGGAATTTAAAGAGAATTCACACAGGAGGAGGCTGTCCTGTGTTTCAGAGCTGCTGGGCAGGTGTCCAATGCAACCAGTCCTCAAACCTAAAGGGCTGACAAAAATTCTGCATTACATTTTACCCCCAAAAAAGTTAATGATAACCCCCCCACACTTGAAAGATTAAAGGATATTTTTTATATCACTAAGATGCGCTCTGTGTCAGACTTCTCTCACAGAAGTGTATGGAGAGACACAGCTCGCCCACTGTGTGGTTCAGAAGGGCCTTTGTCCCAGAAAGAAACAACAGAGTGCCCTGGAGGAGTTTTCTTTAGCATGTGCAAAGCATCTGCATTTTCTCTCTGCAGTTCAAAACATGTGTAGCTGTCTTGCTGCCCTCCGGACTCCACGTGCTCCTGTGCACCCAGGGCCATGAAGCCCTTCAATAAGTTACTGTTGTGTCAAGTGATGCAAATTCATTCATAAGACTTTGGAGAAAACTTCATGGATCATCCGTTTTCATGGATCACACACTCTTTAAACAAAAAAAGATTTACAAGCAGTTGATAAAATTATTGAGTTCCTGCTCTCACTCCTTAATATTTATCTCTCTGTGACCCTAAACCCAATAAAACTGAGTAAACTCCAGTCATTGTATTCAAGGAACATGCAACATGTCACAGAGCAAAACTGTCTGCCATCCTCATGAGCAGGAGAAGAATCTATAGAAATAAAGATGAAGAGAGACTGTGTATTCATGTTCCATTTTTTGTTATTTAAAATATGCAGGCAAATACCTAAAATACAGATGGGGGTGATAGGATGGGTGTGCCTTGGTCTTACAGTGAGGAGTTCCACAGCTGTGGACAGGAGGCTGATTCTATACCTCCTACCATGAAGCATCACTGTTTGCTTTTCTCTGAAGACTACATTTTTAATGCACATTACACAGCTACAGGCAACACTTCTTTAGCATATCTTTTGATAATCACAGCTTAATGGTCTTCAAATTCACATTGTCAGACAATAGTTCTTGCCATGCATAAACTTTTCAATTATTAAAATAAAATTCTAGTAAAAAATAGTGTTTAAGATTTCCACACAGAGAGTGCAAAGAGCTAAAACTGCCATCCTCTTTAAAACTTCAACAGTAAGCAAGCTCCATTCCAGAGGTCCTTCTCCTTAAGGAATGATTTAGCCCATAGACTTAGTATTTGCAGTAATGATTATTTTGGTCAATACAGGCCTGAGCATTTCAGATATGCAAGACTTCAGACCCTTACTTCATTAATCCTTACAAAAATGCCACCTTCTTGTAGGGCAGGGAGAGATGTTGAGGTGGTGTATGGGCTTTGCTGGTGAGGTTAGTAAAAGTCAGTGCTGTGAAGTCTAGCAGAAATGACAACCAGGTCTCAGGAGACTTGGTGAGTACCAAAACTTGCAACATCAACGGTTTAGTGTTGTTACCTGATGATTACAGGGTGTTTTTCTAGAAACTGTGTTGCTGCCTGTTGAGCATACTCCTCATCTGGAACACCTGTGCTGTTTCAGCTCTGCTCTTTTCTGCAGCAGGAACAGCACCAGGCAGTGTCGTGGAGAAAGGGACAATTTCAGAGGTGAAACAGTTAAGCAATAGTCATCTTCCTCTGGCTGTGGAACTAATATTGGAAGTAGAATGTAAAGAGCAACACATAGAGCAGGGTGGGGGCAGGTTTCCCAACAGAGGATGATCAGCCCAAGTGAGTAATTGACTAAACAGCATGAAATCTGGCAATATTCAGTCATCCGAATTCAGGTGAAAAATGTGGGCTGAGCTACTGAACCTGCTGCTTCTTCTAGCAGCAGTGCTAAGCTGGGCAGCCATAACAGCCTCTTGCAGCTGGATGGGTCCAAGACAAAGGGCCCGAATTTAGCTTGAGTTCTTAACCTAAGGAAATTGTTTATGCCAGCATGTGACTTTTTTTTTTTTGGCCTGACCACATTTGCCCCATTACCTTTATTTTCCTTTCACCTGCAGAACTTTGTACCCTACTGTTGCTTCCCTTTCCTTCCCCTCCCTGTATGCCCCAGAATGCATCCTGCACACAGGAGTATAGGCAAGGGAGGACCAAGACCATGAAGTTTATTCTTTACTTGGAAAGCAGCTTGGAAGACTCAAGCAATTTCCCCTCAGTCTGCAGCAGACTGTGGAGAGGTTTATGTGGTGTGTTTGATCACATGAAGAAAAACTTGTTTTGAGTCCCAATCAATTACAGTTAACTCATATCAAAAGATTATGGCTTGTGAGTGCAGTGGCATTACTGAGTAGAAGAGTGAGGCTTGTGGGCCCTTCCTTCACTCCCAAGGGAAGCTAAAAGGAAGAAAAAGTAAAGTAGAGCTGCTAGTAGAAGAGGATTTTACAGGGTGGCCCCTGAAATCAGGTAAACACTGAGTAAAATCTGAGTAAGAAACTCTTCACCCATTCCCATTCAGTGCTCTCAAATGACTTACTAACTCTTTTACATACCGATGCTTACTGGATTTTTCTTTTTCCTTTAGCTGTAACTGTTTCACTAAGATTAAATAATAAACTCCAGGATTTTCTAATATTTGAGTGTGTTGTAATTTTAGTGGTCAACCTTAATCTTTTTTCCCTAGCACAGCTTTTCCTCTCATCAGCTTAGTATTTAAACTGGATTCATTTTTAATGCCTTAATATGCAAACACATTTATGCCAAAATTGATTCAATATTTAAACTTGTTCGGTTTCAAATACATTTTATGCTTCAGCTGTTTCAACTTGTAGATTATTTCAAACGTGGAATTGATTCCAAAATTAAGCAGGTTTAAATGTTCAGTCAATTTATTTTAAACTATGTGTGTGTTTTAGAGACCCATACTGAGAAATGCTTTTTTTTTTTTTACCAGTGCTTTCGCAGTTCACAGAGTGTCAGCAGTTTAAAAGTGAGTCTCTGCACACATACAACTGCTTCCTTAAGTTTAACCAAGTGTAATGTATGACTTGGAAAATGGCAAATGGTTAGCCTGTGCTGAATATGGTATATAGACCAGCCAACCTCAGAAACGTATTTTTGTCTGTCTTCAAAAACGCTTGTTGAAAATTAGGGTGAATTTCTGTCTATCTACCTATCTGTATATTTAAATATATAAAATAATGCTCTTCCAAAATATGCAGTTTCCAAGCATAACTGTGAATCTAGCCTGTGTTTTTGGAACAGCTTATACAGACAGAAATGGGACATGGCAGTGTGTCAGCCAAAAGGGAAGGGGGTATTTCAGGCAGCAGCATCTTTGCTCTGGGTGGTAGCACTATTGCTCCACTGTGTGAAACAGGCAAATATTATTTTGAGTGGAAACTGAAAGCAGGTTTCCAGACTCTCAGGTGAGTAACCTGACTGTAGAGCTATAAAGTCCTTCTCATTTCTCTTTTATACTCATGGACATTTAATTATTTATGCAAAGTGACATAAAATAAACATGAGATATTAAAGGCAATGCATAACCAAATTTCTTATGACCCTATAACTCTGGAAGTCCAACCTGAAATCCCTCTTCTTTCCTGTTTCACAGCAGAGATTTGAAGCCTGTTTTCCTTCTTCAAGTACATGTAGAATGTTCCAAAGTGTATCATCAGAGCTTTAATCTTTATTGATTGCTTTTTTTTTTCCAAAAAGCTCACAAGGCACTGAAATCTCTCTTCAGTGAAAGTGAAAAGAATCAGAGGAGGAAGAGTGAAATGGGATATTTTGATTAATTTTTATCCATTTCAGTGAGAAGGAGCAGAAAAATAAATGTGGCTTGAAGTGGTTCTTTTTTTTCTTTTGTTTTGGCTGTTGAAAAAAACTCTCTCAGAAAGATTTAATGTTTTGTAGCTTGTTTTTTATATCATAGTAGAAGAAAAAATCTCTTTCAACTGGCATGACTTTCTTTGTAATCTTAGAGAAAAAGTACCAAATGTTTGCAAAGAGCTTTGCAATTTGATGCACAAGTGATATGTTTTTATGGTAGATGGGGAAAGATTTTGGTTTTGTTGTCTGGTTTTTATAAATGGCCAGAAGTGCTCTGGTTCTATTGTTATTGATCTGATATTTTTAATGAGTGTTAGAAGAAAAAAGGATAAGTTATTGTCAAACAACTGCTTGCAACATTGTTGATGCTTTGTAGTGAGACCTCTCCTTGCAGTAGTTATTTCTTGTCCTTCAGAGTGCTAATTTTGCACATGCTGTTATTACATTGCAATCCAAAGAAAGCAAAAGCTCAGGTAAATTAATTCTTGGGTTGATTATAATGTGTGAATGTAGGAATTTCTTCGTTTTGGCTATCTTTTCAAGACTTCTATAATTTAAAAATTGTTTTGTTCTTCAAAATGAAATGTTGTGTAACATCATTTAATTATGTCGATGAGCTCTTTTTTGTTATTGTTCTCTTCAGATTAAAATTTCTAAGTTGTAAACATATAAGTGTTGGCTAGAACGCACATATTAGCTCCTTTCATTTCAGAACCATTTACTACACACAGAAGTATTATCACGACAATGGTTTCACTTTAAGAACTGATAGGTTATATATATCTTCCAACATCATCTGTAAAAACAAGTAGGTTTATCATTTGCATAACTTTCTCGATTTGCATAAACTCAGGTTTACAATATCTGACACATTATATTTGAAGTTGTACTTTATAAAAACCATAGGTAGTAGAAGATGATTGCATGGGTTTAGAGGGTTTCAGAAGATACTACGCACAGGCACGTGCACACACACACTCTCCTGTAGAATGAGTAAGTTACTATGTCATATTTGCATATTTATTTCTATCAGTTTGTAAATTATGGTACTGCTGATGGTTTTTTTCCTATGAGAAGCAGCAGCTCTAAGCCAATGAAAATATTCAGGTTCTCAGCAGTAGCAGAATCAGGTATGAAAGTGAGAAATGCAGCCAGGCAACATCTGAGCAGATGATGAGAGCAACCTGAGGTTGCATCTATCCTAGTTAATTAATCATGCTCAGGACTGCTGTCTGCACTGAGGCCAGTAGGCATGAAACATTCCATGAGACTGTGGCCTACTCTGACACTCTGGAAAGACAGATAACCACTGTCCACTGCCCAGGCACCATTATTTTATTCACTAAAGGTTGAGATAGCCTAACAGTTCACATTCAGAGCTAACTTTCTCAGGGTGTACTCAAAACTCCAACGGTAGCACATGCTACTTGTTCCCAGAATCAATATTAAAGGCTCTTGGATTAAGTAGCTTATGTTCCCATGCAGCTCCCTTCCCAGCGGATGCAGCAGTGAAGCCCCTGTATGCAGCTGGGCTGTGCCTGAAGTTCCTGCACTGCACCATCTTGCACCCAGCTTGGTGCATCATCACACAGGAGAAGCTCAGGTTATCCAGCGTGCAGTCATTGCCTTATTTTTGAGTTTCAGTTCCCTGTGTTGGAGGCTGATGGGGAGTCGGCTCTACCGTATCAAAGGCAGACCTCCCAGGTTAAGGTAGACCTCCCAGGTTAAGCCAGTAAAACAAGAAAAGTATAGTCCAGGAGTGAGTTGATAGACTGGACTTCTACAGACAGGACTTCCATCCCTCTGGAAGAACAGGCAGCCATTAGAAGCTCTGTCTGGGACCTGGTGAGGAGGAGTAGCCTTAGTGTCCCGCCCAAAGCCTGATTTGCGTGAGAGAAGGATAGTGATACTCAGTCTATCAGTGGGAAAATATAACTTAGATGTGATCTGAAGGGAGATGGGGAAAATTATCTGGGTGTCAGCACTGTGATAAATTAGGCAATGGAAATAGCCTCTGTGCCTCCTGGGACACAGACTGGCATGAAGGGAAAAACAACTGAATTCTGTGTTGGTTTCAATTGGTTTATTGGTTTAGAGCCTCACTGGTGTTAACACGACCTTGTCATTGCAGAACATTGGACAATTAAATACATTCACGGTTTTGACAGAAAAATCTCAGTCTGCTTAATATCATGGTAAACAACTAGCTTAAAGATCTGTCATCTTTCATTAAAGATGCAGAATAAGAAAAGAAGAAGGTTAATGCCTCTGACATATAAACAGTGAAGTAACTTCTTTTTTGCAACATGCCATATTTCCTTAGACTTTAGCTGTAGAGAGACCATTTGGCAACCATTTGGCTGCTATTAGAGATTATAGTAATTGTTCTTGTTAAAGAAAAGATAAAATGTCATCTGATCTGGGTTGCAGCTGATTTGTCACATCTTGGTTCCCTGAATGACAAAATGTGCACTAAATAAGGAGCAAAGAGCATCAAGAACAGAAAAAATTAGGCTTTGGACTCTAAGACTGGCTCTTACTTGCCACAGTACTTCTGGAGAACCGCAGGCACCATGTACAGTCTTCTTAGCCCTTTCAAGAGCCATTGTCTTTGGACTGGCATTGGGCTGACTTGCTCGTAGCTCCCTTTTTGATGGCATGCTCAGTGTAGCAACAAAAGCTGCCATCTTATCCAAATACATCAGATGCACACAGAAAAGATGTACACATCAAAAACCAAACAAGTGTATATATCAAAACATCCAAATCACACACAAAGAAAAATAAGTGAATAATGTGGAAAAAGAACAAACAGTGTGGAAAAAAAAATAGGGATGCAGATGGAAAATGACATTAAAAATAAAATAAAAGAACTAGGCATTCATTCATTACACAATAGATCTTGGCCAGAAGTAGTCCTGAGGCAAAACAGTTGTTGATCTCCTCTAGATCCCCCTGATACTTCTTTGGTTCAATCTCATCATTTTCCAGGATCAGGGAAAGTCCTACAGTGTTAGGGTGCATAGTGTGATCAGAGGAGGTGTCCCTATCACACGCAGTACTATCTGCTTACTTGTATTATACTATTATGCTTCCTTAGAGGGAGCAGCCAGTGATGCATGAATCTGTTCTAAACTGTAGTTTGAAGCACAAATTATCAAGTAAATAAAACTAATAGTTGTATAATTCCAGTACTCAAAGGCTGGAAGCTCTGAATTGATCTGCTCTCTTTATGGGTTATCTGCATTAATGCCATATCCAAAAGGCAGATCAGCTGCAGCACTATGTCCGTATTTCTCAAATAAAGCTACCATGACCCAGAAGATCTCAAAGAATTAGATTGAGATGAGCATGGGAGAGCTGGCTGTCCTAATTTGCAATATATATTTATGAAATGCACAATGCATTAGGTGATACGGGCTGCTATTTCATTAACTACACATTTTGAAAAGAGATTTTTCTTTGTCTTTTAAATAGCTCTTGTAAGAATAGAGAATATCATTACATCAAAGGAAAAATTCATATAACCCAAAAGATCTGACATAAGCCCTCATATGCCAGGCAACCCATAGATGATATTAGAATTCTATGTCTACCTCTAACCGCAATGCAAATCAGTAAAATGTTCCAACAAAATGTCATCTTTTGTGCTATAATTCTGTTACAAAAAGACCTGAAGGCAGACAAAGTGAGTATGCCCAGCTGATAATTTTCACTATGGTAATGTTGTCATTAAAATATTTTGCAAATGCTGTGATTTGTTACCTCATAAGGCACGGTTTGATATGTCTTAGAGACATAACTATGTTCCAAGAAAACTTGTGATTCACCTTCTCCCTGAAGATAGCCTTGTGACATTCTGCCTTGAGGAACTTTCCTCACCTCCTTCACATTATCAAACTTCTCTGGCACTATTACTTGTGCTGATTGGGTCACTTTTGTACTTCTCACATTGCCAGTCAGTTCACTGCAAGGGTATGGGGTTGGCATTGAGCTTAGGGTGCAGTCATCTCTTCTCAGCCTCTGTCTCTCTGTTAGAAGTCAAGACTGTACTTATGCTAGCAATTTGCTTTGGAGCAGAAGTGCAGCATTGAAGCAAAAGTGCGAATTACCATGCACCACATACTGGTTGAAAAATCCACACAGTTCTTAAAAAGACAAAGCAAGGACCAGAAATACAAGGGTCTCATTCATATATAGTGGAAAAACAGAACAGATCATATAGCACTTTGTGTATTTTTCTTTATTTCTTTATATTTATTTAGATTACCTTTAAATTCTGTGACAAAAAAGAATAATCTTGAATTCGGTTTTTTTGCTAATCTTCTAAAATGGAAGAACACACACTACCCGTAATAGAAATTCTAATAAGCTAAATATAAGTTGTCAGAATTTTTTCTAACCATCAGATTTTATGGCTTGAGAGTTAAGTAATGAAGAAGGATCATTACAGACAAAGAAATCAATATACCTTGCACGCACTCTTTCCCAAGTTCAGAACAAACCGACAGAACTGTCTGTAATTCCTCCACTGTAGCCATATATTTTGAAATCTGTGGAAAATCAGCCATGCAAAAAATTTTCTGGAAACAAACATGAACATAAAATCCTCCTTTCCCCACCCCCCCCAAATGAAAAAAAAGAAACCAAGAAACATCCATTAATTTTCTTCTCTTGCTTCGGTCAGAAAAAAAGAGATTTGCATATGCTGTTCAGCCAATATGATTCGGGGACCAGTGATGAAAATTACTGCAGACACAAAAAGACTTCCATATGAAAAGATAGTGAAAATCTTGAAGGTCCTTAGCCTGGAGATTAAATAAATAACATGGAGCATGATAGAGCTATACTGAGTAGTGAATAATGTAGAGGAGGCAACTTGGGAACTCCTAATTACCTTTTCTTTATAACCCATAACTAACTGCTAAGATGGGATATATTTTTACCCAAAAGCATAGTTAAATATGGAATTCATTGCCACTAGCTACCACTGAGGCCAGTCATCTCGTAAAAAATTAAAATGTTAGAATTGTGTATGTACATTGAAAATGTATATTGTTACCCTGGGTCAGCTTATAAATACAATATGTTATAAAGCCATATTCTTCCAAGAGGAAGCTAAACAATAACCTGTTTTTGACACCCAGTTTGTTCCACTACTGTGTTACACAGTTTTTGCACGAAACCTCCATTGCCAGCCACTGGCAGAGGTGAGAACGTGGAAGAGGGTTGTCAGTGCTCTGCACTGGGTTAGCAGCATTTGTACATCTCTATAATAGAAATGAAGCAGGACTGCAGGTCAAGAGGTCACTCCTGCCTGAACAAAAGATCAGTAATACCTCCAGTTTGGCCTGGGTTCAAAGATGGTTGGGAATGGAGGTGCATGAGCAACCGCATTCAACCAATAAGGGCACAGACAAGGGGCTGTACCTTTCTTCTTCACAACATAGTTTTACTTGTTTGATGACTGTTAAAATGTTGTCTCCTTAATACTTTCTTTTTCAGCTAATTAACTGCAGACTTTCCTCTGAAGTCACGTTTTCCAGACCTCTAATCTGCCTCAGTGCTTGCCTCTGCCCTATCTCTAGTTGGGCCACTCGCTGTTTGAAGTATGGTGCCCAAAACTGGATGCAAATCTCCATGAAACCTTCTCAGTGCCACGTGCAGTGAGAAGGGCTGTTTCAGATGCCTCTGTTTTTTCCTATTCATACATCCCACTATGGCATTTCCTTTTATCGTACCTCCAGGACATTTTTGAATCTTGTTTGGTGTGTTACCCCATACAACCTCTGAGCTTTTTCCCTAGAACTGCAAGTTGCAAATTATTTCCCCTGGGGATGTGTACAGCTGATTAACCCAAATAAAGTATATACCATACTTTTCCTCTCTCAAATTGCATTCAGTGTAAAATAAGAAATGGGATACCCATTTTGAATGACTCTGTTTTGTAATATACTACGTGATCAGGATAATATAAAGAGGATAATGGGTCACTGAAAAGCTCTTGTTATTCATTTGCTAAGTGTAATTTAGCTTTCATTATTTCTTACAATAGCAAATCATCTAGTTGTAACATCCCATGCTGAAGTCTGAATTCTCTATGACTGAGAACCACGTGACAACATTTAGCAGTATTGAAAAATTTGGTTGTGTGTGGATTTGCAAAACAGAAACCCTTTTGCAGTTTTCACAGAAGTCAGCAACAGTCTTGCGGAAATATGTGATTTGACTAGTTAACTTCCCTCAGGAGTTGATGATTATTAGTCTTCTAATAAGGAAAGATAAACTACAGAAATGTATCAAATCATTAAGTGAGCATTTTGACCCAGATAGGAGCAAAGGTTTTTCACTGCTATTGCAGTGATATATAGAACAATACATGAAAATTCTCAGATATTTTAATCTCATTATAGATGCTGAAATTAAAAAGTAAATATTCAAAACATAATGAAGGGACTAACAAGAGAATAATTGGTAATTATTAGTTCAATATCTTGAACTAAAATTTTCAGAAGTTACATCATTCATTTATTTTTTTAATAAATTCCAAATTTGACTCATATTGCTAATTCTGTAGAGAACTTTTCAAATACTTGTAAAGAAGAGATGCCTAAATTGCACCTTTATGACAAAATTGTGTAAGCCATGAGGAGTGTGAGAGTTTCTCACTTAGCTACACTGGAAAAATATCTGGTGTAGCCATGGCTGTATTCACATTAAACTGCCTATGTAAGTAACTCTGGTTTTCCTTTTTATGGGGAAGCTTTTACACTGATATGCTGGTAGGACAACAGTTCCTACAGCCTTTTGTAGCCTGTGAGGGTTACAGGTCTCCAGTGCTAATGAATCATAGAATTGTTTCAGTTTGAAAAGACCTTTAAGATCATTGTGGTGATTTGAGACCCTCAAAAATCCAATTTCCAAGTCCAAGACCCCCTCCCACAATTTGTTTCAGTGTGAGAGGGTTTTCCAGACATAACACAACTCAGTACAGGGGGGAAGGGAATTATATTACAGTTTATTACTTACACAAATAAATACTATAATACATTATATACACAATTCTTACTATCTCTCCTATGGTAAAGCAATATATTTACATTAAATCAAGTCCCTCCTTTCCCTCCAATAAAAGTTCAGAAGGGAAGAAGGAAAGATCCTTTCCACTTTCAGGGCAGCAGTGTCTCTCCTCTTCAAGGCAGCAGTCGTATCTGGAAAATCCCTCTCTCTCTTCATTACAATGCAGGGGTTTTCTCTCACCCCTCGGCCCTTCACCTCCAGCCAAAGGTCTCTCTCCCGTGGACTCACAAAGCAGGGACAAAAACTCGCTTCACCACAGTCATATCACAGAATGCAGGGCATCCCGTGAAAGTCCCTTCCTCAAGTCAGAACGGTTAGGGCAGCTCTCAGTTCAGTTTTTGCCCCAAGTGTTCTACAAGAGCTCCTTTGCTCTGTCTCAAACTTCCAACATGGCAAAGGAGAGGGGGAAGGGAGGAAGGCCACTTCCCCCACATTCCTTCTGGTCATCCTGGTCCAGCTCCAGGATGTCTCTGAGCTTCTCAGCTCCTCTCTCTCTCTCTAGCTGCTGCTACATTTCAGGACTCCCTTCAAGCAGAAGTCTACCCCCTCCTTCCAAAAGGAGCCTCAAGGGTTTGGGGAATTAAAGACAGTCTCACCCCAAACAGTGTCTACTGAGCTTGGTTCTCTGTCTCTCTGTCGGACATCTCTCCGTCTCTCAGCTTGGCTCCATGCCGTCTTTGCTGCTGCTGGCTATCTTCTTCGCTTTCAGCCACAGCTCTCTATTCTGTGCTGCCTCTGCCGCCACTTCAGCGTCTTTCTGCTGCCCACTCACAGTGGAGAAAACTCCCTCAGCCTTTGGCCACGGCACCTGGTCCAGGTTTAATACTGTTCCAGGTTTCCACAGCCCCAGCCAGGGGCTGGGGGGCCTTGACCCCCAGAGGGGCTCCCTGGCCTCTCTCTCCTCTGGAGCAACTAGAGGCCATTTCCTCTCACCCTGTCACTTTTTACATGTGAGAAGACACTGACTCCCACTTCACTACAGCCTCCTTTCAGGTAGTCGTAGAGAGCAATAAGGTCTTCCCTAAGCCTCCTTTTCTCCGGACTAAACGCTCCCAGCTCCCTCAGCTGTTCCTCATAAAACTTGTGCTCCAGACCCTTCTCTGGACAGGCTCCAGCACCTCAGTGTCTTTCTTTGTAGTGAGCAGCCCAAAACTGAACACAGGATTTGAGGTGCAGCCTCACCAGTGCCAAGTACAGGGGTACAATCACTCCCCTTCTCCTGCTAGCCACACTATTTCTGATACAAGCCAGGATTCCATTGGCCTTCTTGACCACCTGGGCACACTGTTGGCTCGTGTTCAGCCAGCTCTTGATAAGTTGAAGAGAAAAGCCCAAAGATAACCTACACACACACTGACTCTTAGTACTAATCAGCCTCATAACTAGAACCCAGGATCCCTTCAAAAGTCAAAGATGCACGTCTTGCTTCCATATCTTTGCTTCTTGGTCAGCTCTGATAATTTTCTGGCTTCAACCTGGGAGAAAATCCAGGAGTTCCTGCCTCCCATATCCTGCTTCCTATCATGGGTATGGGTGAAGCAGCTGGAGTTGGGCAACTATTCCCTGGCCAAGAAAAGGCAGTAAGCAAACCTCTCTTGGCTTGGATTAGTTTATTCTTCCCAGAAGAAAAGTGGAGAGACAGAGAAGAGCTGTACCACTTTCAGAGTCATACACTCATTCATTTGCTCTTCCATCAATACAGATAGCATGCTCATCCTCAGTGTATGCACAACTGCATTTCTGTTTAGGTTTTAAATCTGGAGAAATTTTTTATTGGGTCTTAAAATTTGAGCTCATACTTGTCAGGGTATGTTACTGCTGCTCTTCATAGCTAGGGATTGTGCTCAGCAGTGGAGGTGAAGGGGTGTGACTAGAAAAAATGTTTGGTTTTTTGCTTTACTCTCAGTTTCTGCCAATCTAGTGGCATTGATCTGCTGCTATTAATAAAAGCAATTGTTTACCTCCCTCATCTGCAGACTCCTAATATCCTTGCAAACACAACAGTGCTGTTTGCTTTGTTTTCTATGAAAGCATTTTCCCTCTCCATACTCCCACTCACATGCAGAAAAAGGCTATTAACATACTGCAGCTATCTCATCACAATCAGGAGCTTGCAATTTGATTTTACCTAATGGATCTTTAAGCACAGGAAAGTGTTATTACTTATTCAAAATTAGTCAACTCTCTTGTTTTGAATGTAAAGGTTCTTTCCAATTCTGCAATTCCTTCTTTGTTTATTTAAGGTTCCAAAGAAGAAAAATGAAACAAAACTAACCTTTACTTTCCTTTGTAATTTAAAGCAATACAGTTCGCAAAACAGAAGTCCCTGCAAAACCAGTCCTGGCCTATTACTTAGTCAGACATTGGGCCTTCACTTAAAGAAAATATCTGTGATTTGCTGGGTTAGACAGGCCTTCAGAAGTAATCCATCCTGGCTGTTAAAGAGTCAGCTGCCTCTCTAGTTGGAAAAAGATTGGTACGTGCCAGCACTGAAATACCATCTTCTGGGTACACAGGACTGTGGTCTCCACCTCTTCGGCCTCCTGTTACCCAAGCTGCTGACAAGCTTTGGGAATATTTATCTTCACAGCATTGTTAGGAGTATCGATGATGCCCTTGCTCCCGTTTTCTGCTTTTACATAAGGAAAATAGCAAATGTTAGCCATAAGCATCTTGAAGAGAAGATATGTTAATTTCCAGAGGTCTCCAGTGCCATGTTTTGTTCTTATCTTCAGGCTCTGTATGACGCTTCGGATGCATGGAAATGGAAGGGAATGGACACCATTTGCTCTCAAAGTGCTTTCACCTCCCAGAAGCTATCATGGAAAGAACTGGGCAACATATTTTAATTCACAGGTTCCTTAAAATTCTTCATGATCTTGTGTATGAGAAAACAGCTCATGAACTTGGAGGGAAGATCCCGATTCATCTCTCCAAGAGGCAGATAGTCCTCTGTCAGGGATTCCTTATACTCTGGGAGAAAAGCATCTAATAAGGTATTCAGCAGCCTAAAGACAGGGGAGAAGGAGGATTTTGTTCCATTTGTATGTAACTTTACTGTGAAAAATTACCACATAAAAAGAGCATCTTCTTGCTCAGGGGGTCTAACAAAACTCTGAGTTTCTTCTGCTGCTTTTCCCTTTATTTTGTCCTGCAAAGTAAATTATTTTGACTTGATGCAGGTAGGCAGACAGGAGCTGAGGTTTCTATTCTATCACATGCATCATCCTCAGAAGTATTTACAGAGAGCGAATTAGTCACAAGCTCACTAATTGCAGCAAGGCCAACAGAATTGTATGAGGTTGAACAGCAGTGCAGTTTTGCCAATTAACCGTTCATACTTGCTAGCTATGTAAAAGACTTTGCCAGTCCAGCTGTACATATGGTTTGCAAGGTCTTCAGTTGGGAAACAAATATCCACTTTACTCTCAAGCTGAATGTATGTTACACAGAAAATCAACGTGAAATAATAAATATAGACATATAGACACTCACAATGTGATTTTTGCTGTAGCAGAAATTCCTAGGAGAACACTGCATTTTAGCACTCCCAGTTGTTGGACATAGAAGTCTTGGAGGTCTTCACACGTAGATGTGGGTTTGCTTTTTTTTCCCCCTGAATTTGATCATGGAAATGTGTTTACCGCAATATATATTGACTTAATGTTTAATTCATTAGGTCCCCAAGGAAATCTGCAGATTCTACACAAAGCTGTGAAAATCCACCTGTTCTGTGCAGGCGCCCCATTGTCAGGCCCTCCTCAACATCTCTCCACAGCTAACATCTTTTGATTAGAGAAAAACAATATCAAGCCTCAGCTGTGATGTGACTGTTGAGCTGTTTAAAGCTCCTCACTTCTGCAGTTCATTAAAAGAGTCATATTAAAATGTGCAATCCCTGGTAATTGAGACCAGAATTAAGGGCAGACCTGTAAAGCAAAGGCAACTGGAGAATGACAGTAATAATTATGAGTCCCCCTGCTTCCCTGAAATATGAACTACTGAATGTCCTCTGGTAGCACAGGCACTGCAGGATACACAAGAGGGAAGGAAAAGACAGCTTTTGGGCAAAAGCAAACTAAGCTATTTCAATCAGAAAGACCTGCCATTTCAGATCGAAGCTGAGGAACTGAAATAGCACTTCGCATCCCCTGCCCTTGCTGTGGGATGTGTGCCAGAATGGTCCCTGGCACCTGCCCATTTTAGCTGTGCATCAGGCTTACCCCAGGATGGACGTGGCTGTGCCTGCACCTTCACCCTCCTCTGAGCATTCAGCTGGGTCCTGGAGGAGTCACAGGGCACCCCAAGTACCCAGAGGTCTCTATACTGCTGAACTTGCACACCTGGGTTGTGACAAAACACAGCCCCCATGGGACCTCACCAGAAGGCTGGGGAAAAAGGGACGCCGCTAAAAAGACACAGACCAACAGAGAGGCAGACAGTGAGGACAAAGAGGAACCATGAGCAAAACAGATCAGAAGAAGAGGAGAAATAAAGACAAAGTGGTCACTGGCTACCCTGTACCCGTTCCTCATTTTGCCAGTGCCTCCTTGCATTTGCAGTCTACTGGAACTCATTTTCAGCAATGTCCCTTCCCACATTCATCATAGCTAAACCTCTGAGGCTGAACCACTCTGTAAAACTTCAGAATAAAATGAATGAGTAGAGTGTTTCCCATTGTCACTTTGCTTAAAACACCTACAATGCCTTCAGTCTTGTGACAGTCATTCCTTCCTCAGTTGTCTCCTTTGATTTCTTTTCTCACCCACTTCTGTTCCCCTTTCTGCTTCTTTTACATGATATTTTTGGTAGGTTATGAAAAGGAAAAGCAATAGAGTGCTGTTTAACCATTGCCAAAAGCTGGAATCACTTCACAGAGGTCTAGGATTTACTGTGTAATCTCAAACATGTGAAAACTGAAACAAGTCATTGTGGGGCTCAGATCACAAGATACATTGCTACAGAATGTTTGGGGTTTCTGTCCTGTCAGTCAAAAGAAGTCTTTATTATGTTATTGCTAATTTGGAAAAAAAAAAAAAAAAGAAAAAAAAGTTGTAATAATCTAGTGTGCTGGATTGGCAAATTCATTTCACTGCTTAGGACTAACTTATGATAGTCTTAAGGTTTCCTTAACAGGTGTTGCTGCTATAAATTGCATGCCTCAGTTTACTTCCTAAATACAATTAAGCCAACACAAAGCTGGTTGTGACTCACATATAATGAAATGAGAACTATATCATCATCATTAAGCAGCAAATAAAGCTATTGATTCTTTGCATTATGCTGTCAGGTTCAATTCAATTGCTTTTTTTTCTCCTTTCAGCCCTTAATTACACAGTTGATGGTGAAGCCTCATTTTAACAAACAGAATGGAGCAATGCCTTACCTTCTTAGCTGAGCATCTAAAGCACAAGCCTACTGAGCCCCAGAGTATCTGTGTTGGACTTAATTAAAGACAAACTTTCACATCTTCTGATAAAGGCAGGTGTTTCTGTCCTGAGATAGTTTGGGGGTGGCAAGACCATGGACTGGCTTTGAGAAAAATGTTAGTGCTGTTAGGTTGTGGCTGGCTCTTCCTGCCCATCGTCAGCTGAATGCACCATCAGCACCTTCCATTTAGCTTGCAAAGGTAAACCAGGTCACTAACAAATGCCTTATAGAGCTGGATCAAAGGAAAAGGGGGCAGAAAAATGCTGCAGCAGTCAAAATGTGAAAGAAAAAATCGGAACTACTTTGTGATCTTGTCAAAGGGGCAGTGTGGAGCAGGCTATTAAGGAATGAGAGGTGGGTGAGGGAGAGGGGCATCTCCTCTGAGTCCTTTGTCTCAATAGCAGGTAGAGAGCATTGTAAGGGAGTACACAGACACTGGGAGCCCTTCATTGTAGGATATGCTGTGCCCCAGATGTACTGTCGACATGGGTTGGGCTGCTAGTTGCTTACAATGGCAGGAACATATTGTACCATTTCTTGTCGAACAGAGCAATCTGAATAGTGGGAAGAGAGGGGGAGGGTTTGTTGATTTTTTTTTTCTTTTTAACAACAAGTGTACAGATCAGCTGAATAGCATATTCACTGGATATTTTTCAAGCAGCACTTTTCCCTGCTTCTGGTTGGTTTACAATACATGTATTCATGCTGAGGGCTACCTTATTCTGTGAGCTATCCATAAAGTACTTTCTGAATATGCATCAATGGCAAATTTGGCCCTGGTTGAGTAGCTGTGTTAGGAACAGTCTAGACTGATGCTTTTTTTCCACTTCTGACTTTCTGATGAGTATGGACTATGACTTATAGACAGATTCTGCTCTCTTGCCTCAGACCTTCCAAGGTGATCTCCCTCAGCTCCAGGTATTGCAGCAATGCAAACTTCCACAGGACTGCTCACTGACTTCACTCCCGCCCAGTGCAAGTCAGGGAGTCAGAGCCCACAACAGACAGCAAACACTGATTATTTTAGAGGTGATGTGTCTTCTGAATGATGTTTGTCTTCTGCTCAGACTCACAGGGATTTCCAACACAATTAAGAGAGTATGTTGAGTCCCCTTCATAAGAACTGGGGAGTAATTTTTTCTGCTCCTCCGATGAGCATATCATAAAAGGAGGAGATTAGAATAAATCCTCTGGCACAAATTCAAGTAAACCACACCTGCCAACATTTTAATTAAAGACAGAAGGTATCAGATCAAGTGAGTTTGTGAAAATATTGACTGTGGGGAAAAAGTGTCAGGAAAAACCTCAGGTGCTCACTTCCTTATGAGGTCCCAGGCTCTGTGCTTCTCATGTTCTCTGCAACGGCTGCTTAGACCTCGGGAAAAAAAAATCTGCTTTCCCTCCTTCTACCCCACTTCTTTGTTTCTGACAAGAATTAGCACACTGAAATGCCACGGTCCGATGGGGCCGTGACACAGCACGGATGGGTCCAGAGACAAGGTAGAGGTGCAAATGGAATACTTCAGTGAGGTGTGTTGGGGTTTTATGGGTTCAGGTGGGGAAAGGGCTAGAATATGGGGTGGAACATGAGACAGACAAACGGGGGAACAAATCGGGGAAGAGACACAGGCAAAGGGGGAAGAATGTGGGAGGAATCGGGGAAGGAAAGGGCGAATGGTAGCTGTCTCCTCTCTGCAGTTTCTTCAGCCTATCAGAGAGGGAAGCAGGGAAGCGAGCATGCATGGGTGTGCCCGGGAAATACAAACGCTGGGGAAACATACAGTGTGTATATTTAAAAACGCATAAGAACTGTAAAGTCCGTATCATAAAGTCCTTTCAATCGCTGTACATCTTTTTCCACTCCTGAAATCGTTCCCATTCTGAATCTTGCTCCTTCACACTGAAATATTAGAAAAGTTGATGTTGAAATTCTGTTGTCACTCAGGGTGTTTTTTAACAGAGTATTTCAACTCTTGGGAAAGCTGTGATTGCCTGATTGCTACTTAGATTTGTATTTCTGATGCCTTAGACCAGTTTATGTCAGGATTCTGAAAAAAAGTGGAACCATCTCCACCTGCAATAGATCTTAGAGAATTGTTTGATTATATGTAGCCATGAACAAACTGCAGAGAAAAATAAAGATTGATTCAGACATCTTCAGTCTTCTGAGGATGCCACCTCTGGATCTCATAAAACTATGTTTCAGACTCAGCTTCATAATAATCTGAAGTTACTTTTTTCCCTGAAAAGATGAATATTGATATTTGTTATCAGTTGTCCACAACACTGCTTTAAGCTTCACTAACAGGCTAAAAGAACATAGCATAAAATGCTTCTGAATTCCATTGCATATCCTTTACAGGTCTGTGTGGGCATTGTGGAGCCTGTTTCCATTCTCTAAACATATTTTTTATTCTGTCTGTCATGCTGAAAATGAAGAACAGAAAAGAAGTAGTGATTTGAGATCTGTCTTTTGAATGAAAGAGGCTTAGATCTATGTAGGCTTAACTTTTCTGCAGGATAATAATAATGCAGAAGAGTTTGATGAAATTAATACAAGACTGTCCATCACCTCAGTGATTTCTTGCAAAAGAACACAGATATAATTAAGCTTATATTCCTCTCCTAAATGGCCAAGATATTTCTTAGTCTGTAGACACTTCCTTGAACATCTGTCAGAAAAAAAGAAAACATCTGTAACAGAAAAAAGTCCTCTGATGTTTTAAAGTGCTTTATAGTTTTAAGGTTTCTCCTTTTGCTTATTACACAGTCTCCTTTTCTTGATTTTTCATCACCTCCTTCCTCCCCCATTTTGTTTTTCCGTTGAAGTATGCGATATGCTGAATTAAATGAAAGCAATAATTTGCAAACTTATAGGTGCAAGTGATAAAGCCAGCAACACCAAATGATAATTTCCCTAAGCAGTTTTATTTGCAGCTTGTTTACTGCTGTTTGCAGCTGTTTCCAATGATCTTTCCCCATCATCTGCCTGGGAGCAGTTGCAATGGAGACAGTACTGTGAGAGTGGAGTGTCCCAAATTTCCTGCTTATGGTGAGGAGTCCTCACCCATCATGCCTGCAGAGAGTGCTCGGCTGTTTCTGAGGCAGAGCCTCCAGGCAATAGCACTGGAAGCAGCAAATTGTTTTGGATTTTTTTCTCCCCATCTGATTCTCCAACTCAGTGAATCGTTAATATGGTTTAGAATGGAAATGAAAATGCCACAAAAGAGCATCTCATTGCAGGATGTCTGTAAAGATATATAAAAGGATCTTTTCGTGGGTAATTATTCAAACTACTTCATATAACTGTCACCATTAAAAGGTCACTAACTTTTACCACACAGTGATTGCTAAAGATGCAGTGCTGGCGCCATCTTCTAAAACTTGGGAAAGTACTCTAGTGTCACTCATGGTCAACTGTGATACTGCCTGGTTTTATCTTAATTCAGCTTAGCTTTATTATGTTAGTAGAGCGGTTCAAGGTGACTGCTGTTACTGGCAGCGTACAACCTTATAACAAATAGCAGTCCTTTCCTTGAAGAACTTTCACTTACAAAATGATAGACAGACCATATCTCAGGCATGTCATCTTTTTACTGGTAATAATTGCAATTACAACCTACAATGTTCTTGCTGTATTTCATTTCAGATTTTAATTGCACACTATCATTCTCATTCCAAATTAAGATCCCAGAGCATATTTTAAACTGTCTGTAAATACGCATTAAAAAGATGACATCCATTAGACAACCATGCAAGCAGCATACGTGTGGCACATTAAAGAAGCAGATATACTTGAAGAGCTTGCTCTCAACCCAAATGCATGCATACACAATGTTTCTGTGAAAAATAAGTCCTTTGGGTATATTGTAGATAATCCTGTTCCCTATACACTATAACATCTTTTCTGTCAAATAGGGTTGAAATTGGCTAAATGGATTCCAGTTTTATTAGATGAGGACTGACAGGCAGAAACTACTGTATACTCATTTCTTTGGGAAATCCAGCTAAAAATCCTTTATTCTCAAGATTGACAATACAAGTGGTATTACTCCTAGCAATGAGATATGTAGCTGAATTTTGAGGCCTCAAAACATGGCAAGCTATACAGATGCTGTCTATCAGAGGCAGCTCTGCTGCTGGCTGAGTAAGTGCTGGGCGTCGCTGAGCCCTTTAAACATCTACAGAGCCTAGGGGGATTGCTTATGAGTAAAATGGGTGCCAGCAAATATTTCATGCCTTCCTTATAGAAATAGATCAATGCCCCCATTGCACTGTAAGTCAAGTGAACTTTGAGACTCACAAAAGGCAAAGGAAAGGAACATTTGTGTCTGCACTCAAGAGGTGTTAAAGGTATGGGAGTTCGTAGAAAGGTTCCAAAAAAAGCTGCATAAAACTCTCTTCTTGCTTGGAGTGAGAATTCAAGGGAGATGCAAAACTCCACCTTAGTGAGATGGTAGATAGGGCAGAAGAGGACCCAGAGTGGAATATTAGCACAGAGCTTCCCCTTTTCCTTGATCAAAGAGTCAAATTTTCCTTATGGCTAGCTTTTCAGAGCAGCAACTTTTTGCTTTCACAGACCAAAGCAAGCTGTGTCTAGTGTTCACAAGATAGCCTGAAAAACCTGATATTCTTTTACCTTTGCTTATTTTTGACCTCTCCAATAGCCAACAGTAAAGGGGGAAAAAAAAAAAAAAAAAAATGCAGATTTCATTTATTATGGGAAGCCTGCAGGAAAGTTCTTTCAACTGAAAATTGCTCCTGCAAATGCATGCTATGCTATGTGAAAATTATGTTTTCCAATCACATAAACTGGAGAGTAAAATGCTCTGAGGTGGATGCTAACTTTTTCACAACAGAGTTGTCTGCTACTGTACCATCCCAAGCATTTCACAACCTGAAACACAGTCAATGAATGTGTCTCTGGATGCTTCATTTGAGAGCTGCCAGTTTTGAGGGCCCTTAAATAAGTGCAAAATTATTGATCTAAATATACAATTGCAAACAGGGTTTTGTATGTTATTCTAATGTTTGTGCTGATGTTTCAGTAGCAGTGGACGTGGAGGTATTTTGACACAGTATTCTGTGTTAGATAACATAGAAATTAGCACAGTGTTAATTTTTAGGAATGTTTGTTGAATGAGACTTTCTTCTGCACCAGTAATAGGTGGCTGATTGGTGCTGATTTAATGATTTACAGCACCTTATTTCCTGATGAGACTGGAGCTCACAAGAAGTGCCAAGGACGTGCCTGTTGAGAAGCTGACACGGGTTGCATATTTTATGTGCTGCTGGAGAGTGCAAGCAGGCTGTGTAGTATCAAATCACAGAAGATGTACATATCTACAGTTTTCCTGTGTAACAAAAATCCTGTCATCTGTTGACATAAAAGACATGAGATAACAGATGATATCTCATGAAGACATGAGATAACTATGCAACCCTGCATAGTTCTTCAGTCTGGACAGATGAGACAAATCTAAATAATTGAGTATGAACTCCTCTGATTTGCTTTATGTTAATGCAGTGCCACAACCAAAAAACATAAAATGGCTTTGAACTGTTTGCACTCCCACTTGCAGTGATCATTGTATTTTCTAGTCTCTGCTAATGAAAAGGCCCTGGATTGATACAAGGTACTATAGATAAGGCTTCCCCACTGACCAGCAGCAGCTTCCTGCTCTACCTTTTCTGCGGAAAAAAAAAAAAAACCAAACCACACACATTTGGGAAATTACTGTTTCCTCTTGGATATAAAGATCTTAGGGTAACTAGAAATATGTCCATGTACATCTAGGTACACAAGCATGCATATGCATATACACATAGACACATTTCTGTCTAGCAACAGGATCACATCCAACACCTTTTCTCTCCTCACTGCTCACCACCTATGGTCCATCTTTCCACTGCAACCTTGGGCTCTGTCAGGCTTAAGAGAAAAGGAAAATTCCAGCATTAATACCCCTGTAATAAGTGGAAAGCTCCTAGCTGCTTCCTATTGGAAATTGGGAACAGGCAGTCATTTAGTCTATTGTGATTATCACTGCACAAGATTCCTTTTTAGAATGTAGTCCTATTTCCTTTTAATTGAATCCATTGGTAGAATTTAGAAAAAGCAACATAATAGCAAAATGTTCAACACATTCATAACAACCTTATACCAGCGCTTTTTTATTGCTATCCCTATTTAAAATTACTGTAGTTTGTATTGAATTTACCTGAGATTCATAACATCATTTTCAACTTACTATTTTACTTTGGGCAGGTTTTTTCTTTAAAGCTTTACTTGTTAATGTTTTTTTCTATAGTTACACTACAATCACTCCTAAGTGCACAGTTTACATTGAACAGAGCCATTAAGTGTTACTGCTGGTAGTTGATTGTTACACACAGTTGTGCAGACATCTTTGTATTTAGACCCAAAACTGCTTTATAGGGCAAAAATATATTTAGCTGCAAGAATTTCCAGTCACTATTTTTGTTGATGTCAGCAGTTAATCAGGCTGGACAGCCTACAGGGTAATTGTGAAGGTGGTGTTAGTCAGTCCTGTGCTCAGTAGAGATTTCAGTATCTTTGCTGTGCATATGGCTTTGAATTGTGCTCTGTCTAGTGCAAAGGCTTCACGGTACACTATAAGCTATTAGCAATGCATATTGCTGAACTCTTTGTTCTTTCGTTCTCTAAACTTTTCCCTAGGTGAGGAAGTGATTTTATATTCACAAAAACTGATTTTGATCCTATGTCTTTGGTGAAATTCATTAGACTTCTGTGCCAAATTTGTTTAAGGAGCTACGGCTCTTTAACATGTTTAGGCTCAGTGGGGTACACTGTAATTTGAGGAAAACATTAGTATGTGTAATACTACTAGTAATGAATAATTAACATATAGTTATAAAACCTTTCATCTTTATAGATTTACGTGTGCAAGCATTATTTCATTTTTCCCCAGGTCACAATAAAACAGAGCAGCAGTGAAAGTACACTCTCAAATAGTCCAGAGTAGGAACTGAAGATGACTGTTACACACAGATGAAACAACAAAAGAAATTCACTTAGCCAGAAAGTATTAGCAGAAATCAAGCATCTAGTGATGGAGTTTTGCACAGTGCCTTACACAGGTTGTTAACTGATTTGGAATTTGGAAAGGAGACAGAAGACTTTGCTACTGTCCTTGTTGAAAGGACTACTGCAATTTTTAATAGCCTCACATAAGCAAGAGCTTATTTTAATGTCCTGTTCAGAAGAAAACACCATACACAGAATTAACAAAAAGTATCTGTGGCATGTGGACATTTCTCAGGAATTTCCCATCCATGACATTTTCCAGCCCTCCCCTAGCTTTTACAAGGGGAATCATAATGCAGAGCAACATGAGTGCTTAAAAGCTACTGCAGAATGAAACTAGGAAAGTGTTTCATTTGGGTACTGTAGGTTTGCTGAATCATTAAAAAAATTGTTATGAGAGTATAATAGAGAAAATCTGAGCAGCTGCAGTGGCCTTCAGAGAACTCAGTGGTCTGAAGACAAGGGTAGCACAAAGGATGTTGAGATAACCAGTTGTCATTTCTGCCTCAGTACAACAAAGAGCAGAACAGGTGGTCCCCAATAGAGAGGACAGGGGATTAGCTTGTCCTATCAAGGGAAAGCCAAGCCTCTTTGGCCTGATGTTCAACAAGAGGGGAAGAGGAGAGGTAGACACTGATGTCTTCTCTGTGGCCAGTGACAGAACTGGAGGGAATGGCCTGAAGTTGTGTCAGGAGGTTTAGGTTGGATACTAGAAAAAGGTTCTTCACCCAGAGGGTACTAGAACAGGCTCCTCAGAGAAGTGGTCACAGCACCAAGCCTGACAGAGTTTGAGAAGTGTTTGGATGATACTCTCAGGCACATGGTGTGACTCTTGGGGCTGGTCCTGTGCAGGGCTAGGAATTCGTCTCAGTAATCCTTTTAGGTACCTTCCAACTCAGCATATTCTGTGATTCTGTGATTCTGTGAATAATTACCAGTCCAAAGTGCTGATAAATTAAATAGTTGCATGGAGAAGCCTACTAAGACATGCAGCTCAGCCATGGGAGCAGAAGAGTTTCCACCCTTCAGCACCACTCACTATTGCACTGAAGGCTAGTGCTCTCTGTACAGTCAGGAACCCCTGCTCCAATCCAAATGGAAGCTGCCTTGTGTCATTGTCTCCAGTTTTTGAAGGGAGAGGCTGTGTAAGAAATTATCTGGGCCATCATTAACAAGAGAAAGTAGAAAAGGGGCAACTCAGGCACTAGTTCCTCTCCCACTTGTCTCGTCTTGCATGCCTGGGGATGCTGCCTAATTTCAGGGGCATCCTGCATCTCCTCCCAGGACTATCAGGATGGAAGAAAGCCCCAAGCCAAGGAGTGATCTTGTAGGACAATCCACCTCCAAGGATGGGGACCAGCAGGGCAGCCATCACACCACCCACACAAACCTGCTTTTGGCTGCTGCTTCACTCACTGTGAATGCAGCAAGGCTTTTTAAGCCTTTAACAAGTGGCACAGTGAGACAATAAAGGTTAAACAGATGTCAACTCAGCCTTGACTGGTTTGGGAAAGTTTTGTTCCCTGCCCAGCTTCAGGGCTGACTGGCAAGGCACCCTGCACATTTTGAAGCAGTCGTTTTTGTTCCTGTTTAAAGTATCAGCCCAGGCAGATTTGGTGCAACAACCAGCAAAGTCAGTCCTCACTTTCCCAGGCTCTGAAGAGAGGTCACCAGTGAGCAGGCAGATGGGTTCTAATTCCTCCTGTGACTGCTGCCTCTTCTTCACTTTGCCTTGTTGACCACTTCAGAGGTCATCTGTAACTTCATCCTGACATGCAATTACTCTTCTATTTTTATCTTTCAGCAAAAGTTTATTTTCTATTTTTTCACTTGTCTATTTATAAAAAGAAATTACAATTTTATGCCATATACCCTTTATTGACTCCTCCTAAGTAAGGAAGGCTTCTAGACAATAAATAATTATTCAAATTGATCGTATTTTCTTGGCAGGAATATAGATTTTATTAAATTTGCTGTCGTTTCAGGTCCAAAACAGAGAAGCTGAACTCTGTCTTGGCCCTAAAAATACCCTTTTCAAATGTGAGCATTTGTCCATTGGATGGTGACTTGCCCATATCTGACCTGACCAAAAAGAATAGCTGGTAATGCGAATGCATGGCACTAAAATACTGAAGACTCTCTGAAGTCCATGCTTTTGTAAAAGTTGAATTCTTGGGCTTATGGCTATTAAAAAGTCAATTCAGAATGGATTTGGCATTCCAGTTTTTCTGACTGTTCACGGATTTTAGAGCTAAAGATCACACTGTAAAACTTACGCTTTGCTATTTTTTTTCTTGCGCGCCTAATGGAAAATGGACCTATTTTGAATTTTGCACAACTTCCTCCAGAGATATTTTAAAATGATATAAAATTATGCCATCTCTTTTGATAATTAGTTCAGTTATAGGATGTTTAAGAAACAAAATCGCTTATTTAAGACGCACAAGTTACAGAGTTGTCAAGCTCAAAGGGGCAGTTTCAGGATTGACATTGAAAATATGACTTTGCATTTTACTCTTTTTCAATACAAGTAGTTTTTCCCCAATATTTTCATTTCTTTTGCTATGTTTTTGTTTTTTCTGTGTCATGTTAAAATGGACTCATCTATATAAAAGACAAAAGCAAGACCCTAGTACTTTAATAAAGTAGGCAAACATTTGTCCCAAGTTTTACACTAAATATACTACAACTCAAGATTGGCATGACTTCACCTACAGTACAGCGTGCAGTTTTAGGCTCCACAATATAAGAATATTAAAATATTAGCATGTGTTCAAAGGAGGGCAACAAAGATGGTGAAAGGACTAAAGGGCATAGCTTAGGAGGAGTAGCTAAAGATACTGGGTTTGTTCAGCTCAGAGAAGAGGAAACAGGAGAATGACCTCATTGCTGTCTACATCTTCCTTATGAGGGGGAGCAGAGAGAGCGGTGGTGATCTCTTCTTTCTGGTGTCCTGTGATAGGACGTGAGGGTGACCTTACTGACAGATGTTCCACCCAATTCCAGTAACCTGAAGTTACCTCCTGTGATATTCATTAGCTACTGTGTCACAGCTTCCTTCTTGGTTTTCTAATAGGGGTCAGGAACATGAGAGCTTGAGAGAAAAAAAAGCGGGACAGCAGACAGCACTGAGAACTGCTGGACTTTTTTTCACTGTTAATTTCTCACTGACTTTGGGGCTGAAGGAGCCTGACTGAGGCAGAGTGGTAGTTGAAAGGATAGTTTACAGTGAATGATGGCTTTTTAGAACTTGAGTGACAACAGTATGTAGAAAGGTATTTGACATATTCTCATTTGGTAGCAGTAATCATGTTGGTCAAGAGAAGATCCTAGTATTTGTCATTGGCATTCAGCAGCCCCAAGAATTAATGGTCCTTTTCAAATCCGATAGTTCAGATTTCTGTCTGTCAGACACTGTGAAAGAACTAATTTCTTTTGTGTGGTTTCAAGTCTGGTTTTGCCTGGAGAAAGCACTTTGAACTCACTTTATCTCATCTGCAAAGGAAGATGACAGCTCTTTGCTATAGAAAATTTGCATCTGATCACTATATTATCTCTTAAAACAGTCTTTTCAGCCCAAGACTGCTAAAAACTCACTGCAGAGACAAGGCAGAACTCTCCTCGTTGATCTGTCACAGGTTAAAGCTGTACTTGTGGTGCTTGGCCATCTAAGACACAAGGTGTAAGTGGTGGGGGACAAGGAGGGGAAAGGAGCTGTGTTTGTGGGGGGGGGATATCTGGAATTTATTGCACACTTTGTTTCTATTTTTAAAAGTATGCCTACACAGTGCATCTGGGCTGCCTAGCCTACTCCAATATAGAAATATAGAATCATTGTGTTGGAAAAGACCTCTAAGATCATCACGTCCAACCATTAACCTACACTACCAAGTCCACCACTAAACCTTAGTGCCACTTCTATACGTATGATCAGAAATACTCCTTCATTCATCTCCACCTGTGACAATGGTGACTACATAGACTGCTCTTAAACTCCCAACTCATTTTTTTCTTTGTCAGACCAGAAGGATTGGCTGAGTCTGTACTACTGAGTAGTACAACACCACCTCTCAAAGCAGTGTTCTGCCACTCTTATCTACATGGCTTCACACAAGCTGTATCCAATCTATTTCTATACTACATTGTCACCAGTTAAAATTGGTCTTGTTCCTCCATTTTCAAGCTGAAAAGGGAGAGGAACAGATAAGCCCCAGTTTAATTTGTTCTGGCAATTATTGGAAATCTCCCACAGAGAGAGGAGCCCTTGCCTATTGGTGTGGAATGACATACAGCCATACGGACCCAGACAAAAGGAGACCCTGCTTTTCTGCAAGTCTATTCAGGCATGTATAGACATATTGGCTGAGGTACCAACCCGTTCACATCTTAATGGGGAAAAAGGAGAGACGAGGACCTAAAAATAGGGGGGGAAAAATAGAATAAAAACAGTGAAGTGAGGACTGTCATTAAAGGTTTGAAAACAAACTGTGCACTGGTGAAGAGGGTGGGAAGAAACTCTTGACTGTATAGTCCAGCAGATAACTACACTGCTGCTGTATGTGTTTCAGAAGTATCAGAATAATTCTGTTATTACACATAAAGGTTACTCTAAGATTGAGTTGGAAATGCAAATTGAAGATAATTGTGTTTCGTAGCTGGGGTACAAGCTAAACTTTTTTCTTTTCTTGTTCTCTCCCTCTCTTCCTCTCCCTCCTGAAAATCAGGATTTAACATTAATTCAACCCAGATGAAAGTGTTATGATAAAACACCTCTGAGACACATTTTAAAATATAATTTCCTGCAAATTGAGTGTGTAAGTTTATTAAAAAAAACCCAAAGTGCTAGTCAAAAAGTGAAAGAAATATATTCCGTGATTGAGGAGGAAGAAAGAGGTTATTTAAGAAATAGCTGAAATGGCAGTTCTTTTTAAATTGTCATGTGGATGCTTTTAAAATGCAATGACAATGGCAGCTATTCTTTAAGGCTTTTTCCTTATACTCTGCTCCTGAGCTGAGAGAAGAAGTGTTTGTGAAGAAAATCACTTTAAATTCCAGGTAGACTTTTTCCCCCTGCCTCTGGATTAATTTTCTCAATTTATCCTTTTAACAATACTTAATAATAATTCTTATGGCCACCTGATTTGTCTACACTGAAAACAGCTGACAGGAAGAAATGTCAAAGTTAGGTCATTACATACCAGAAATTATTTTTTATTGCATTAATAACATATTACAGAAGAAGAACTGTAATGTAAACTTAGAAAACAGCAGACCCCCTGCTTGTTTTTTAAAGAAACTGTCGAGACTGATCCAAAGCTCACTGCATTGATTGCAAGTGCTTTTGCTAGCTTTGCTGAACTTGGAGCTGATGCATTGTTTATAGGGATTAAAACCTCTGCTGTTGTTGTCTGCGACAAAAATTAATAATGCACAGAGATAACAAAAATCAGCTTTCTTTTTGTTAATGGTGATTTCTGTGTGGAAGGATTAGAAAATAATCTTTCTGACTGACCAATGCTCTAGTTAGACAAGTTAAAAAAAACAAGGGTTAAAAGCAAAAAGTGTGTCACTTGATAGTTAGAACATGCATGTGAAATTCCAGGGAAATTAGTTCTTCTTGCAATTAGTGGCCATTGTGTTTGAGCATTAATAGCGTGGGGCAAACATAATAAAGTTGCTCCTAACTGTTGATAATGACACATTTCTCAGGGATTATTACTTAATTAATAATTTGAAAGGGTGGTTCATCTGAGATGAAGCATTCATTTATATGGCATATATAAACAATACCAGATCAGAAGAACATGTGGCCTGCTTAGATTTCCCTTGGTCCTTTTGTTTCACTTGTGAGTACCTGCTTGCCTACATAAAATACTATTTCTGCATCTGAACTGCTTTTTCTATGGGTGCATATTTGTTCCCCCTTAGATGCTTGCACATTGTTTTCTCACCGTCCAATGTCTTCTGGGTCTGTGCAGATGCTGATTTTAATTAGAAATGCTAACTTGATCAGGAAAGTACCTCTCATGCCCACTCTTTCCACCCCCTCCACACCAGAATGGGGCAACTGTTTTCCCAACATATGCATTATTCATTCCCAGCCACCTCAACATGAAATGTTTGCTATTGTTCCCACCATCCACTCATGTGGCTTATGTTCTCCCAGCATCCTTTCTAGTGAATGGTGTCTGTATACCTCACCTCGTGGGTTACTGGTCCCATTCACAGACTGGTGCATCAGTTGAGAAAGAGGCTAGATCATCAGACAAAGAGTGTCTGATTGGTTTATGATGATGTCTTTTCTTTTTCCTGAAAGTTGCTGCATGCTATAATACAAACAGAACTTTTTGTTTGGAGTGGGTTATGTTAAAAAGAGGACAGAGCTGCTGAAGCACCTGTTGTATACACTGCCGAGAAGTGCACAAGAGAAATGCAGTATGTAAACTGAACTGCTTTTGCAAATGACAAAACAGAGAAATGCAAACATAGTGGAAGGTATGTTGTAACATTACTATTTATTTTTCTCAGTGGCATAAAGTACATTTTTTCTATTGCTTCCTGCTGAATACAGTAGATTGTTCAAAACCAGGAAAGATTTAGAAAGCATTGTATTTTTGTGTTGGTAAGAAACAATGAATACTCTGTGTTCTCTATATGTAGGCAAGCTGTCTGAAACAGTGCTTCAGAAATAGTAAGTAGCTGTTTGTTGCAGTCATTGGTATCCGTATAAGAGGCTCAGGAATAATTCCATTATTTGCTCCTCATAGTCTGTTCAAGTAGGCTGTAAGTTTAAACTGGAGAGTAACAGTGACATGGACATGATATTCTTAAATAAGTTATAAAACTCTTCTAATTGAAAAGTTGATTTGTAAAATAGGCACTAAGCATATACATTTCTATTTATGCTTTCAGAAAATTCTTGTTCAAAGACCTAATCTGTGTGTCTTGACTGTCTAGTTGGAAGTAGACTAGAATGGAACTTATGCAGAGCCCATACTTCTACAGTGGATCAAGATTGATTACAGTGACACAGAATTTCATTTTTATTTCAGTAGAATTTAAAATTTTCTTAGTTCACACAACATCAAAGGTGTCCTTTTAAATAAACATCCATGCAGCGCTCTATCTTAGGGCATATCTTGTTATGTACAATATGCTCAGATTGATATGTTATTGCATGAGAAACAACACAAGCTGTTTTGAAATGTGCCTTGTGGGAAAACAAAATTGCCAATATATACCAATATATGTGTTTCTTGGAAGAGAAGGAACAGTTACAGTGAATGAAGCTCGTGCTAATTAATAATGTTGGACAGACACTATATCATTTATTGAAATACTGAACGAATGTTAAACCAGAAATCAAAAGTTTTATTGTCCTTGACATATTTTTCCAGGTCACACTGTTCAAATTGTTCTAGTTTATTCAGTTTTAATTAGTATCAAAATGATTAGGAACTTCAACTACAGAGTCCACTCTCTGAAATTAATGGTGTGTGGGGATTATCATTAAAGAATAAGCTCCTGCATTTTTTTAAAAAACTGCAGAGACAGGTAAATTCCTGTAAAAAAGCTCTGCAAGCAAAGCAGTCTTGCTCCCATGCATGGAGAAATTCTCACTTTCTTTTTCCTGTCTCTGAATCACACTGGAAGCAGTGATTATTTTGCTGCTCCATCAGGGCCATCCCTTCAGCCTCCCAGCCAACTACACTCCCCACATAGTGGGGTGGCACTATCACAGGGGGTCTGTGAGACCTTCCTGGACCAGACTGGGCAGACTCTGCCGGCCTTGGGGCAGAGACTTTCGTCTGCCTGCATTTTAAATGTACAAACTCCACAGAGTGTCCAGCTTCCACCCAGGACAGCCACAATAAAGTCTTTCACCTCTGTTTCAAAATGACTGGAGAGGATGTAACCCAGGCACCCACTGATTGCCCACAACCACTTATAGGCGCTTCTTAAGTCTGGGATTCCAGGTACTGTCTCTGCCAGCTGGAGCAGGTGGGAGATGCAGGCCCACAGAGCAGGTGTGCTGCACAAGATACAGCACAACAGAAAGACCTTGTTTCAGCCTTGGCTGGTGGTGCATGAGTCTGCCTGCATGCAGAACTGGGACAATCCAGTCCTCTACATCTCCATGTCCCTCCAGCACACTTCAGTGCTCTCCCTATATCAGTTTTGCAAGATACCACTTCCCTATTTAAATCCTCCTGAAAATGCTGAGGCTTCCCGAGTCAGTCACACTCAGTGTTTTATTATTCTACCTTTGATCTTCAACTAGAAATTATTGGCAACTGACCTAATAAAATGCACTCATTTCTTCAGTGCATCTCAAACTTAAAGGTGTATCATATAGCCCCTGTGTTAGAGCTGTCCAAGCATGTATGGGTGTGAGCTGCATGCACGTCGGTTTTCCCTTCCTGGTATTATCAAATTATGCATTTTCATGAGCATGCTGTTTCTTCTAGGTAAAATGGACACTGTGCTTTCCATATGTTTCATATTGTGCTGCATTACATTATATCACTTTATTGTATAGTATATTATATTACATTATATTATACTATTTTATTTTACCTTAGTGAAATATTAAGAAACCCAGTCCCCTTATATTATGCAAGTGGAGATCATTCTGACATTAAAAAGTAGAAAATTTCATTTAGGCTGTATTTTGCTTATTATCATGTGATTGGCAGGGAAAATATTTCTTTAAGGAAAGATATTCTAGTGGCTGAAGTGGAGGTGATAGATTTTTGACAGGTAATACTATGAATTTATGTTGCAATTCCATCCCAAGGAATGTCACAGTAACATAAATAGAATCTGAATAAAATTTTAGTTTCTTCAGATGCATTTTCTGCCTGCCATTATTCACTGTTGATAATGAGACAATTAATAGGCTAATGGGCACAAATTATATAATATAGGCATTTGATTCTGCTCTCTAAATACCAAATCTACAGTTGTACCTACAAAGTATATTGTTAGATGCTGTAATTCTTTTATGTATCTTTTCTATGCCTCTGCAGAACTGTACTTCGTGTCTTCTTGTTTCTGTTCACCTGAATATTCTTATTGAAGTCCACTGGAAAGTGCAAATGAGCAAAGCAATTAAGATTTGCCCAATGTAATATCTGTACAAATCAAGAGAGTAGGACAGAAGCTTTTTGGGGAAAATTTGGTTCTTAGGCTTGTCAAAACACTTCGCTTCACATTGAAACATAGCAAATCCAAGATCAAATGCAGTAATGGAGAGCATTGCTGTAAGACATCATAGGCCAAAAGTGAGAGAATCAATGCCAGCTTTAGGTGGATTTAGATAAACAGAAAAGTGAGTGTATAAGGCATGAAAATGAACACTTACATTCTTATAGAAAGTGTTGATCAATTTTTAAAAGACAGAGGGAGTCCCTTTCATATCTTAACTGACTAATGCCAAGAAGTGTTTCTTGCTGTGCCCCGTGATGTTGTACAGCAAGACATGATGGAGTCACTGGCATTAAAATTTTGTTTTATTGAAAATATGTTGTACTTAATAGGAGGGGTCAGTTAATTATTTTTGCTTGGATACATAGACTGTGAACCTATTCTCAGAGGCAGGAATCAGTGAGAAAAGTGGGTAGATAGCGCTTATCTTCTCATATAGAGATTTGAAAGGTAATGGGGAATAATGGTCTTTCACAAAGCTGCAGGGAGTTTGGCCTAGTTAGCACTTTTGTATGGTAAGTTAGACTTTAATAAAGTATCAATTAGCACATGCAGAAACAGAGGCCCCTTCTGAATCAATAGAACACCATTTGATGGTCATTTTATGAAGGAAGGCAGCACCTCAATGTGGTTAGGGAGATTACAGATTTGCAACACAAAAGTCCTTATACTGGGATCAAGGGTACAACATCCTGCTTGAAGGGATAATCTAAAAGAAACACCATTTAAGCATACAAAACTCTGTATCTGATTTACTTGTCATGAAATTATTGCTGTTACAGAAATGGGGACCCATGAGGGCAAACAAAGTACAGCTGGAGTGAATGCTTTATTCCCCATCAGTCCTGCAGTATGGCAATCCAGCCAAACACCTTCTGTCCTGGAAAGACCAAGTTCTTTTGATGATCAAGAAAAGCATGAGGTTTTTTTCTTTGTCATTTTTCCTAATTGTCATGAGAAACATTGATCATTCCAGGGTTCATTTGGTATGTTCACATAAGCCTCACAATATTATCCATGCCTGATAAGATTTCCCTCTACCACATAGTACAACCAACCGGTTTATTTGAGTAATTACACAGTAGAGGCAATTGGCGTGTGTGGATTCAGCCTAACAGAAGAGGAGATGAAGAGTTGCAAAGACCCAAAGAAATGACAGAGGTAGACTAGACATAATGAGTCCTCTGACTTTTTATTTTACATTATAAAGATGTGATTTTACTTGCATTTTAGGGTTATAGAAATGTAGGACTTTTTGAAATTACTTCTGTCTTTTGCTTCTGATACAAGATCAGAGATCAGCTAAACAGCTTCCAGTAGACTACTCTTGAACCTTCTCTAAAAAACTAAAAAAAAAATTGAGATTTAACAGTTTCTATCGGTCATCTGTTTCAATATTTCACCCATCTTATTCTTAGAAGTTTGGTTTGCTTGTAACCTAAATTCCTCTTGCTCCAAATTAGGTTTATGGCACCTTCACCTGGGCTGGAAACTTAGAAGTAGATCAGCAGTCTTTCTATTATACCTGTTACTATGCATTACAATTTTTAAAAATCTGCTTTTATGCCCTTACCCAAATCTCATTTTTCCAGACTCAAAAAATACAATTTTTTAACCTTTTCACAAGTCCTGTTTTTTCAGATCTCTGCTCAAATTTCTTGCTGCCTTCCTGGCAGCAGTTTGGGAGTCTGTCCATACCTCCTTTTAATATGTGAAATGCTGCCTTTCTGTGCTGAAGTTGCCAGTAAAATGCTCCACAGACGCAACACAAGCAACTTGCCCAACATCCTGTTGACACAGCACAGGGTGGTATTTTCCTCCTTTGGAACAACCCATGCATCAATATGTTGTCTTCTATTCATTTTGTGGTCAGCTCCTTTACTACAATGCTGACTCATAGGCTGTTAGTCACCTCTCTATGTCTGGGCATTTGATTTTGCTGTTGCAAGGCTTGTGTTTTCCATTTGTCCTTATTGAATTATCTGGTATTGATTTCCAAACATTTTTCCAATTTACCAAGATCATTTTGAATTCTACCCCCATCTTCCCAAATGCTTACAAAACCTTCCAGCCTGGTGTCCTCCTTATATTTTGTAACTGCATTGCATCATCCAAACTGTTAGCATGAACATTGAATAGTACTGGTCATGAAGCAAAATCCTGCAGGACCACTCGATGCTGACTCCCAGTTTAACATTGAGCTGCTGACAGTGGTCCTTTGAGTTGTTTTCCAGCCTGTCAGTCTCATTTCACCTGGGTCATATTGCCCTATGTTGCCTTTGAGAATGAATTGTGGAGCTGTGTGAAACATTTTATGATGGTCAAAATGTATTGCATTTTTCTCATTTCACAGCAGGCTAGGCCAGTTATCTTAAACAGAGAGGAAAATCAGGCTGGTTTTGTTGTCAACTTATTCTTCAGAAATCCGTGTTGGCTATTCCTTCCCACCTTATTATCCTCTAGTTGCTGAAAATTTGGTTGTTTGTTCCAGTAACTTTCCACCTATTGAAGTTGTAAAGAAGGCTCTGTAATTCACAGGTTCCTCTATCCCACCATCCCCTCCCCCTTAAATATAGGTAAAATGGTTTTTCTCTGCCAGTCCTCTAGGAACTCACTTATCTTCTATAATCACATGAAGGTATTCACTAATTTTGGCTATTGCTTTACGTTGTTTCTGAAGTACCTGAGGGAAAATTCAGTGAGAAGATTTCAAAAATGTAGGTTATATGGCTTGAGAGAAGACAGAACATTATATATAGTATCCCATCAATTTTCACTGGGCACTATATCAGGCTTTTGGCTAAGATCAAGCCAAGTTGATGAAGTAAAAATGGATCTATTTATTTCTTCATGCTTCCATCAAATTTAAAAAGAGAAGATGTAGCAAAAGGCTGAAAACTGGACAGAACTGAAGGTGATATTTATACGACTCCAGTTTTTTAAAGAGACAAAATGATTCTTCAGTCAAAAGGAAGAAATCAAAACTCACGCTTCAGTGCATAAGCCGATTACAAGGGTCAGCAAGGAATTGTTCTCACCATTTCCATCATCTCACAGCACTGCAGTCTTATTTTTTATGGTTAACTAAAGATTATGTATCAAGTAGTATCACATTATTGACCTCAGCATTGAGCACTGGTGCTTATTCCCATTGTTCTTTATTTTCCACTTCTTCCCCTCTCTGAAATTTCAAATACAAAATATTTAATTAATCAAATTACTCCCACAAGGAGAAAGAAACAAAATTACATCAAGGTTGGATTTTTCAGCTTCACTTCAAAGCAAAATTTCCTTGTGTAACTATCTTTCAGGCAAATTATTTAAGTTTGCATGCACATGTCTTTCAAGTATCATGTATTTTCCCAGCAATGCATGTTTCAATATCTCAGAAAAATACCACATTCTCTCCTTTTCTTACACCTTCTCTCATTAGGTTTTCACTTGTATCAGACTGGAAGACTACTCCATTTCCACTTAGGATGTGCTATCTTTCCAGTTTCTTGGTATAATCCTCTTTGTTGCTATTAGTCACAGCTATTCTGATATCAAGTTTCTTTTTTGTCAGAATTTCCTTCATTTCTGAGCTATCACTTCCAAAGCACGTGGAGAAGGAGTTTAACTATTTGGAAGTACCAGTTACTGGCAATTTTCAAAGGCAAAAATCTCAACATTAGAGCAGAGATCCAGTTTGACAGGCCAATCCTGTTATCTCAAAAAGTTGAAGTACAGAACTTGCTAATAAAAGTGCAGATCCACAAGTAAGAAAGAATAGATTTAACAGGTATGTAAGAAGAATCTTTTTCCGAAATACACACACAGATGAGCTAACAGCAAACCTGCAATCTCATTTGAGAAGCTCTTCTGCAATGTATAATTGCTTTCCTTTAAGCTCTCCTATACTTCTGCGTTTCTTGGCTTTCATTTGATTGCATATTTTCAATTCTGTATCTGAATTCTTGAGAATTAAGAAAGGACATTCTCAAACTATTTGAGGGATTACATGAAGTGGCAAAAATGGGCCTTGATGACCCTGCAGTAAAAGTTTGTAGGGCCTTTCTGTGTTTATGTGCTGTGGTCAGGGTCTTTAATTCTTCATACAATGGCTGATGTCTCCCTGCCTAAAGAAAAGGTATGCCTAGATATTAAATAGGCATCAAATTACCTACTGGTAACCACCAGGAGCAGTGAAAGGAAGACCTTACTCTCAGGTCCATACTCAAAGTTTGGACCACCACCACTGGGTCACTAAGAAGGGTTTAAAGCAGTGGGGTGGCCTCTAGAATTTATATGTAAATAAAAGTTTTCTGTAAGACCATTAACAAACAAGTGAAGAGGAGTAGAACTACAAAACTTAGTTTATTATGGTTATGTCTTTCCCCCATAACTCTTTCTTCATACACAATAATATCAGCTTCTTCCAGCTCCCTGGTCATACCAGATAAAATACCTCAGTTGCTACTCTGGAACTGCATGCAGGATGATCCCTTGGTCAAAGAGATTGTATAACTGCCCATACTTTCCTCAGTAGAGGCGTCAACCTGGGCCTCCTTTCTCTAATGTACCTGCTAATTCCCAGGGAGCAGATAGAAATGCTAGATTAACAGTTGGACTCAATGATCTTAGAGGTCTTTTCCAAGCTTAATGAATCTATGATTCTATGAAATACAGTAGTCCTTGGGATCTCTATTTGTCTTTCACAATACTAACAGAATATCAGTGCAATTATATCACTGCATAAACTCATTTCTTTGGGAAATCAGACTCAAACCAGCTGCGGAAGATCCTCCCCTGTGAAGGACAGCAACCAGATGGCTCACAGCAGATAATGGAAGGATGAGAATTTTGGCCAAGAATATCTCAGCTCTTACAAAAGCTGCTATTTCATCACCATTACAAATTGAATACTAAGACAGATGGAGCATGGGGTTTTGGAGTCTCCTCTGAAAGATTCACCTGGAACAAACTGAAAAGCAAAGAGTTTGCCAGCAAGACAAGGCCTAAAAAAATCTCCTATATTCTAGTAAATGCTAGTTCTTCTTAGCCATTAAGCAATCCAGGCAGAGGAACTGCCTCATCCAGATTATTCACCTTCCCATCTGGGAAAGCTGGAAACATGTTACAGCAGTAGATTATGAAGAAGATGGGAAATAGGTAATACATACCTATTTGTGAGGGGTAGATATTGTTAGTTAATGTCACATTTATAAAGGACAGTTAGATAATACCTCACACTCTCTGTGGAGACTGCAGCAGTAGAATTTGAAGACCAAAATCTAGAGGCTGGCAAGCAAAGCATCTGAGGTTGTTTTTCAGGCTTTCATAAAGTTGTGCTTGCTATATTAGAGCCATTCTGGGACAAATGAGGTCAGTACATCTTTATTCCTTCTTACTTTATTCTTTCAGCTTGAAAGTGTCCTGTGAAGGCCAGGCACTCATATTCTGTATTTCTAGAAACACTTTGAAGCTAGATGATAAAAACAACGTAGACTCTAATAGTTCAGATAGAGAAGTAGTCTGTAAGACTTCTGTTTCTTTTTCTGGTTTGATTTCATATACAGTAGCTTGAAGCTGACTTGAAAATGTTTATCCTGGTGGTTAGTAGGATATGTCTTCATGCTCAGACAAGGCAATCAGAAAGATCAACGCAAGGTACAGATGCCAGTGTTGTACTTCTGAAGCAATGTCAGACTCAAGAAATATTAATTAGAGGAAAGATTTTCATCCCCTAGAGAACCTACAGCTATTTTCTAAGTTAAAGAATATTCTTTCTTGATGAACAGACACGATTAAAAAAACAAAGAAACAAACAAAAAAGAAACCAAAAAAAAAAAACCCAAACAAAAACCCGCAACAAAACCACAAACAGACAAACCAAAAACAACAACAAAAAAATCCACTACACACTATGTGCAAGTGGGTGCATACAGTAATTATGAGAGATAGCAAAATATTCGTTTCTGGCTGGAAAAAGAAATAGCCCATTCTCTTCTTTGTCTTCAATAGCTGCTTTTGGAAATGGGTTGTGTTGGGCACATTTCTAATATGACAAAATGTGCATAAAATGCCAAGTTAAGCAGGAACACAGTCATAATAAAACTAGGAAGTTGTCTTCTCTAGTGACAGCTCATAGGCCCTCACCAATCATTAGTTTTGATCTTCATGCCTGGGAAGAAGTATTGCCTCTATCTGGTTCAAGCAGACAGCACCTTCTCATGTCTGTCTATAGATAAGAGATAACGCTTTTTCTGTCTTTGGCATTTAGGGGGTATCAGAGAACCTTATCATCTGTCCAGCAGCCGTGGGATAAGAGACCATTTTTCACAGTTGCATGGAAATATGTGATATTGTGGGGACTAGTATACATGAAATACAATGTTTTGTAGCTAAAGAACATGATATGCTTCCATAGCCAACCTGTAGCACAGACAGAGACAGTTCAGGTTCAAAATGCATTCCAGGTGTACAACAGGAACAGGTTTTATCCCATAGCAGAGGCATGGCAGATCTGGCAAGGCATGTGCTCAGGATTTGAAAGAAGTGAAGGACATGAGCAGAAGGAAACAAACAAAAAATAGAGGGAAGACATTAGTACGTTTTCCTCATGGAGGATTGTAACAGCTGTGAATAGGTCCTGTTTAGGGCATAAGTATTCCAATGCCTACGGCAGCAGCTCCATCCCTGATCTTTATTCCTGCTGGCCTCTCAGCTTGCAGAGCTTAGGTGGTCGCAGCAATATTCACCATCCCATCTTCTCATTGCTTTCACAGAACCCTTGGCTCTCTGACACACACCAGCTCCCCACTCCACACCTGACTCAGCCTTCTTTCTCTTTTGTAGCACAGGAAATTCCACACTTTCCATCCTCTCATTCTTGGCAGGATACTACAGATTTTGCTTATATTGCTTTGGGGCCTAGAGAAAGGTTTGAGAAAGGCTCCTATGTACAGCAGCAAAGAAAGCAAGAAAGGTCACACTTTGGGGAGGAAAAGCTTAATGGCTTTTTTTTAAAGTGCTAGTTTACATGAACATCAATTCACAATTTAAAGTTGTTTGTACAGGGGTTTTGACAGAATGGTAAAAGTAGTCAGAATGTGAGAACTAGAAGAAATTTTTGCTTAAAAAGTGTAATTAGTATGATTTTCATGTGTATTGTGTATTTTTGCACATCCTTGATGGAAGAGGGTTGCTTTATCTGGAATTTTTTTGGATTTTCCAGTGTCTTTCAACACCACACTTAGTTCCTGTGGAGGCTGACTTCAACAGAATCAGTTAGACCAGCATGGAGCTTTTGAAACTCTCTTGTACTTCTGTACTGCTCTTTACAGTAGTATTTACAATGCCTCACACTGAGTAAAAGCTGGGCATCAGATCTTCCCCTTATGCAAGTTATCAGCATCATTTTATTTGGACATGTTTACTTTGTGATTGTGTGTATCTTTCATTCTTTTTGATCTCTTTATGCATCTATAACCATGGGGCTGGGATTTATACAATGGGACTCCCTCTGTCGTTCTGTGGGATTTTTCACTCTGCAGGCACTCCATAGCTTTGAAGGACTTCAGATCTTGAGCAAAATGAGTTCACTGATGTGTCCCAGGAGAGATTGTTGACTACTCTGTAGATGTAATTTTATGACAATGGATTGTATTCTGAGTTAATGTTTATGCACCATATGGTATGTTGTCAAGTTTCATTGTATTTATGAAGATCTCAATAAAATGAAGTAAAAATAAAAATACATGTTCAGGCCAAGTGTGTTTTCAAGAAAAATAACAAATACCTCTAGATTTTTCCTTTTAATTTAAACTTACACATAAAGAATAGCAACAGGTAATAACAGTAGAACTGGCCTGGGCCAGAGACAAAAATAGAAAGTTCTGGAAGTAGTACAGAAACATTTAGGACTATAATCAGGCAGCCTGTTTAGAGGTACCTAACTTAGGTACTGCAAGCATTAGGATTTCTAAAATCATAGAATCACAGAATGGGCAAGGTTGGAAGGGCCCACAGAGGGTTATCTGGTCCAACCTCCCTGCTCAGGCAGGATTATCCTAGAGCACATGGAACAGAATTGCATCCAGACAGTTCTTGAATATCTCCAGCAAGGAAAACTCCAAAACCTCTCTGGGCAATCTGTTCCAATGCACCGTCACTCGCACAGTAAAGTTCTTCCTCACATTCAGGTGGAACTTCCTGTGCATCAGTTTCTGCCCATTGCCTCTTGTCCTGTTGCTGGGCACCACTGAGAAGAGCCTGGGCCCAATCTTTTGACATCCTCCCTTTGGATACTTATAGACATTGATGAGGTTCCCTCTTGGCCATGTCTTCTCGAGACTAAACAGGCCCAGCTCCCTCAGCCTTTCCTCTCAAGAGAGATGCTTCAGTCCCTTAATCATCTTCATAACTCCAGGAGCTCCACATCTCTCTTGTACAGAGGAGCCTAGAACTGGACACAGCACTCCAGGTGAGGCCTCATTAGGGCTAAAAACGAGACAAGTACTGCATCAGTTGCTTAAGAGGCTTGAGCTCCTGGATCAGTGGAGACTCCATCCCTGGTAGGTGATGTTAGGCACCTATTGTGGTGGTCTGCCTGGTGCAGAACACAGCCTACAGCTTCCTACTGACTGGTGCTCTTGTAGGCTTATTGCAAAGGTGTCTTATAAAAAAGCAGTAGGCAAATGAGGTTCAGGAAACTTAAAAAGCAATCTCTAAAAACATAAAAGAATAATCCATTCCACAGGGGGTAAAAAATTGCACAATACTCACACCCCTACCTCTGATTTAAAATATCACAAAAAGTCAAGAAACAAAGTAAACTCAGAGAATTCTTTTCAGTCAATTTTATCTTTTTCTTACTGTGGTCACTACCAAGTTGTTCAGCTTCTTTTGTCAAAATATTGGGAGGAAAATCTGTAATTAAACACAGAAATCATTTTCCGTTAGCATATTCCTAGTGCAGTGTATGTGCTGCTAAGAAAAATTTACAAATTAGAAGCATTTACATTCAAATTATCACATGTATTTGTGTATTCATGTACTGAGAAAATGGAAGAGGGAGTTTAAAACCAGTTGCCTCTTTCCTCCCCACTTTCTCAGTGTAATATGTCCTCTCCAAATGAATTACCTCTGCTCAAGCAATGTGCCTGCATGGAATCCACTAAAGTCTGTAGCATTCTACAAGAGTGCTGAGTCCACACAGCAAATTCCATTGGAAGGACCAGGCATAAAAGATATAAGCCTGTAATTAATTTTATGAATGCAAATAGTCCACTGACTTTCTGACAGACCGTTTGCTCAATGTGATGAATACACTAAGTATGTCTGTAAAGCTTTTCAAGGCTGAGCACTTTGACTATAAAATCCTTGGCATTTATGTAAATATATATTGAGCACAATATGTTTTAATCCCAGTGGAACTCTCTGGGTGCCCATATGGTCATTCAAACTATTAATGTTTTTATCCTTTCTTTGGAACTGTTGTTCTCTTCAGAATTAAAAGATAAATGGGTCACTTTCAAGAAATGCTAGAAGTTGGTTCTGGCAGTTATTTCATTTTCCTTTTCATCTTTGCCCAGAATTAGATATTCAATTAAGAATTGCTTAATTACAGAACAAATATGTGTCAGGGGGTGTCATTAAAATTGGAGCATGAAGAGTAGCTCACACTTGGAATTTGCAATATGGGCTAAAAGAGAAATTTGTGTTTGCGTTGTTGGAAAGTGCATTATTGTGACTCTTTTTTGTGTAGAAGAGTTAGGTAGTTCCTTTGTACCATGTATAGACCACCAGCAGCACAGAGTTCAGTCAGATCTTCATGGGTCTTTATGGAGACAAAACCCACATTTGTAACTGCTGACTGACAAAAAAAAGGATTTTCAGTGATGTTTGCAGGGCAAGAACAGAGAAAGTAACCTAAACAACTGAGCTGATAATCAAATATTCATCACAAAAACAGGGGCAAGAAAGGTATTCACTTTGGGTCAGGGATCTAAACTGCCCAGATACACCTGATTGTTTTACAATGGAGTACTCCACTGTGAGTAACAAAATCAAATATTTAAATTGTTATTGAAAAATAAAGCACTGTCTGCAGAAATCCCACAGATTTTGGACATGCAGTCTTCCTGGGCTCAGTAATTTTTGTGTGAGAGCAAGGAAAACAAGATTTCCCTCTCTTTACTGCCTTCAGATCCTTTGCATATCCCCATGCTGGGTCATGAAACATATGGCAAGCAGAGGTTCATCAGTTCCATCTTTGCAGATTTCCTTAAGAATGCGTTTTGAAGGGCTCCAAGAAAAATCTTGCATTAAGAGAACATTGAAAGTTCAGTTCTGCCTCACTCAGTCATGGTAAGAAACACCTGCCTGTATGATGAGTTCAGATTCCCTACAAGAAACTACTACTTCTCCCTCAGCCTGAGACAGACTCTGTCTCAAAGCCTGCACCATCCATTTGAGGCAAAAATCACTATGGTCCACCTAAGTCTAGAGATCCCATCAAGCTTGTACACTCAAAGTATATGGCTATTATCCTAAGTGTCGCATCTACAGTCTAAGTGACCCTGTACTCATCCATCACACTCAGCTGATGAAGAAGCCATGTGCATGAGTTCTCTGCAATACTCAGTCACCCACGGCCTTAACTGTAGCTCAGGCATCGCTTGTGTTACCCCAAACCCTAAATGCATACGAGTACCTTCTTATACTGCTAAGAAATATATTCCTTGACCAGCAGGCCTTGCAGATGCAGAGGCCAATAGTACACACCTGTGATGGTGAAGCTGCAGGAAAAGAGACCCAGAGAGATCAGCAGTGCCTCAGTCCAGAAGTTAACAGAGGTCTTTGTCATTCTTTTAACACCAGGGCAGGACCTGAGACAGAAAAAAGTGTCATTTACCTTCAGCCTCAGAGAGAGAGAGGAACCATTCTGGACTAAACACTTCTATTAATAGTAGTCATTTGCCTTTAAGCAAGCAGTAAATGCTATGAGTTTGAGCCTTCTTGTTCACAGTTTCGGAAAGGCATGAAACACCAGAAACTCTGCTATTAACAAAAAAAAAAAAAAAAAAATCTGTTCCACTTCAACGTTAGGGCTTTCTTCCATTCCTACAAAAATATATGACCATGTCACCTTGGGCTGGCATTAAATGGGGAAATTACTGGTACTCAGGAAAGGAACATACATTTACAAGACTTTACCTTACTTAATGGCAAGTTTCCTGGCAGTTGCTGTGCCCCAGAATAATGTTGCTTTCTTAGGGATGTTACTCCTGGGGACCACTGAGTTGCACATTGTTTTCAAGAAAGGTTCCTCATGGAAGTGCACATTCAAATGATAAAAGCTGTTATCACAGAGAGCCTGAAGCATTTATGTCCCTACTCTTGACCTTTATTTCACTGATTTTACTTATGTTGCTTTCTGCTGATTTAATGCACATGTGCATAAAAAGCATACTGATGATCAGATTTCTTTTGCTATTGCCTCATTACAGGTATACTGGTAACTCTGTGAGTTCACTTGACAACGTCTTGATATTATCTTGCCTAAGCCCTGATGATCCTTTATGGCTGAACTTAATTGCAAGAGACATCTGGCACCATTAGTTTTGAATCTGTGGTTTGAGAGTTCACCTACAAATACAACTCTTGTTGCCACAGGAATTGGTCCATTTTGTTGTATCACCGCTTTGTCACATAAACAAAAATGTAACTGATCTGTGCAGTAGATGAAATTTCTTAAAGCAACAACTCCAGGCAGAACCTTAGCTGCTGGACCATAGCCTGCCCCCACTTTCTCTTCTTACTGAATTCTCTTAAATTATGTCAGGGAGTGGTGAGAAGTCCTTCCACACATTTACTTGCTAGCAAAACGTATTGTAAAAAATGTCTCCCTGACTTTGCTGAGAATAACTTGCTATTTGCAACATGCCAAGAGGAAGCTGGTCATACTTATTATGTGCAGAGAGCTTCAGTCTTCTTCCTTCAGCGTAAATATGTATTGGCTGTTTGGAGCAAAGGAATCACAGTACAGAGAGAGGCAAGCACTGCACACATAGCTCTTGTACTCCTTTGACTTGTGGGCATCCAGCAAGCTGGGCCTCGTCCCTGCCTCTCACAAACAGCTGCCAACTTCTTCATGAAGTGACAGACACACAGAGATTACTATGGTCCTTTTGGGCTTGTACTGCTTGGATAAATCCCCATTCTTTGCCTTTGCAGACAACAAGCCCAAGCACATTATGTAGCCAATGTCTAAACAGACATTTGTTCTGTACATTGCTCTGCTTAGAAGAGATTTACCATGTTCTGTACTTATAGTTTGTCCTTTCTTTGTTGTGCCTATTCTGGATTAGATTGTAAACTTTTCAAGGTAAAGGACCTATTATTTTTCTGCACTTTACAACTGTATAGGCTAGCAGCACTGTGTAGTTGTACTTCTTCTGGGCTTTATACTTTGAAACATTATTTTGTGTAGAAATTAGCCTTAGATAGTTATTGTGTCTCTACTCCCACTGTGGACATCTCTTCCAGACTTAAACTGGTGTTTTCAGATTTCAGACAAGTTTTGGATTAATTTCTGAATTTCTGTTTCTGTAGATTTCTAAGTGTGCCCAGTTCTCCAGTTGTAGCATCTTGGATGCTGGGGAATTTTTAAACACTTTCTTCTTCTCTGTTAAAAACTTTGTATTGTCTTAGTCTTCACTTCAAAATATTATCATGTAACTGTCTAAAATACTTTTTATGATTTTGAAATCTTTTGAAGGATTTCAGCTGGAAATATTTGACAGACATCTGCTACATTTTATTTCCACAGGATAAATCAATTAATTAAGCCTAAAGATCTAAGAATAGAGCAGCAGTAAAATGAGGTGTGAACTACTTGCTTAAGCCTCAGAGCTCCATACGCCTTTCCTAATGAGTCTGTTTGTCATGAAATGAGAAAGAAGAGTTCTTTAGAAGACCAGCAAAAATACTGGGCCAACAGAGGATGTATGGAGTGTTTTGACAGAGTACCTTGAGTGCAGCAGCAAGTCATTAAACTTAGTAAAATGGTGAAGGAAAGGTTTGCTACAATCCATAGCCTGGAGTGAGGTCACCAACTAAACTCACTTCATGACAACAGAAGTTGTCCTAGATTGATGAGAAAGTGTCCTCTGACAGAGGTCACCATTCCTCTGCCTAAACAGGCTTGTCAAGGAAAAAATATGTTACCTAGACTTGCTTGGACAAATTACACAATAGCATGTGGCCATCAGCACTGTGAAACATTTTGTGGGTTATAAAATGTTTAACTGACCATTCAAATTCTAGAAATATTGCATTTGCAGCAGCAATCAGCTCCTCAGAGAGGAGGCAGCAGAGTGTGAAACCTGAATTCCAGCAACAGAGAGGCTGAAAGAACAATTAAAACTAGAAATAACTTGGAGCTGCTAGAAATTATATTCAATGCTTGCCATACAGCAATAATATCTATACTTATGTAGACCTGTGTGCATGGATGTGTATGTAATGACAATGTCATAGTTTCCAAACAGAAAGACAGTTGCCAAATCTTGTTCACTAGCTATCATAATTTGCCAGAGTGCGCTGGTTTTAAATATTCTCTAAGGACTTCTGGTCATAAATATTTCCAAAAAGCATGCACTTAGCTCATGACAATCAATATCACAAAACAACACTACATCTAAATTAGCAAAGTAGAGAACTCTTACTTATTGACTAACCCCTAATGTTTCTTCTGTCTAGTGCTCCAGGTCTGCAGCTTATATGGTAATAGTATTTCTGGTTTCAGGAAGTGTGCATCCTGATATTGCATTTTTATATAGAAGAATAAATACTCTATAGCATATTTTCTTATTGAGGAAACTCTTTTGACTTGAGGAAAAAAGTATCCTCCTAAGAATTTCCTTTAACTTTACAGGACACTGCCTTTCTGAGAACCAGTATCTCTCCCGGACATTTCAAAGGACTACACAGAACTTACTTTTTTCTCAAGGGACCTAAGATACTGCGCTTGGACTTTTAAGTCGGTTCTAGTATACAGATGTGGACTTCAGGTAGAATGAGCAATGCAAAGAACTTGTTTGGACTTGGCATCTCCTTGTATTTTTGGGGACTGATGGACCTTACTACAACTGTGCTGTCAGGAAGTGCCAGGCCCCTCACTGAAGGGCAAGAAGACAACCTGTCAGACAAGCTGCATCAGCGTATGAAGAGGAGCTGGGTGTGGAACCAGTTCTTTGTTCTGGAGGAGTACACAGGAACTGACCCTCTCTACGTCGGGAAGGTAAGACCCGCACCGGGAGGATATCTGGCAGAGTATATGCATCTGTGTGTCTGTGGACTGTGGTGAGACACAGGACATTTCCCTAAATGCCTCTACCTTCTTTCAGGCAGTGAATTTATCCACATTAATTTAACTTCTGCTCCCAAAAGCTTCTGCCTCGTGTCACCTTCATTTGGGAAGAATTTCTGTTTCAAGGGGCTGTCAATATATTTGCCTATTTCAAAGAGATCTGCTGCATCAATCATCATCTGTAATTTGAGGTATTGTTGGAAAATCTGCAGCGATCTTTCCAGGGACTCTACAATGTCAAGGCAAAGCAAGGTTATATTGACATATATGGATTAGGAAAGAAAGGAAGAGTTTGTGATCATGCTTCTATCCAGGATCAAGTCAGCTGGAAGCTGAAATTCACAATCAAATTAAATAGCCAGTTTCTCTTGAAAACTGACATTTCAATTTTTGCTTTCTGCAAATCTCTAGGGTCAGAGTATCTTCTGGCTTACCACATCTTGACTGCAGATTAATTCTGTGGACTACAGAGAAGTTGCTACAGATCTGGAAGAGTAGAGGCACAGCTCATTAAATCCAATCATGAAGGTCCTATTTTTTGGTCCCTTATACCCCAAGAACCTACACATCAGTACAAATAAGTGTAAAATGTACCCCTGAGCTCATCCTATTTAGTTGGTAATATTTTGCATTTACTTTTCTGCAGCTCCTTGGTTAATAAGCTGATGGAAGTCAGATCAGTGATGTCTGCCATCATAATTTGCCTCACTATAACCATTATTTTTTCTTTATTTTCTGACTGTTTTTAAAGACCTTGAATTGTTTAAAGTATTGACTCTGTTATTCAAAGGTTTATGGTCAGCGTTAGGTTTGCTTCTATTCTACACGAAGGTGACAAATTGGACATGGGGGATGGGGAGAGTTAGTGTGCTTGAGCGTTTGAACAATACAAATAAGTTTTTACACATCTAGAATATCAGATACTGCTACGATGAGTGGATACGAAATATAGGTATATATGAAAATATATATAAAACCTAAGAAAGGATGTCAGAAAAAATCCTTCAGATTTCATCGTTTATTTTTTTACATGATATAAGCTCCTTTTTTTCCCAAGCTATCCATGTTCAGGGGGAAAAAAATTATGTATCCAGAGGCCCAGTTTGGTCTCTTATTTATCATTCTTCAATCCCATAGAGCTAAGCTGTGCTCTAAAGTCATACCAGTATAAATCAAAATGAATCCATGGGCTTCAAAAGACCTCCTCCGGATTTATCCCTGCGTGATTGACAGTGAGATGTGCTCTCCTTCCTCCCACAGCAATGACATTACTAGTGATTGCCACCAAATGAGACCTCATTAGTCTTCATTCATCTGTGCACCTAGCTTTTCAGCTCTTGATATCTCTATTGATTAAAGAAATTAATATTTGTTTTCATGCAATTTCCAGCTTTGGAACAAGGGCCAGGCTTATTATTTCACATACTCAGTTAATCCAAAATGACTTCAGGCTTCCACTGCGAGCCAAATTTTAGCTAAAACAAATACTGGGAGAAACCAACTCATCTTTGTTTTACACTTGATGGTGTCATTAGGAGCACAAAC